>NW_027420615.1:0-23737 GCF_009905375.1 Apium graveolens | reverse complement strand
ATTTGGTTTGTTATTTTAACAGTCAACTAGTATTTTGACCTGTACTTCTTAATACCGTTTAGTCGCATATTAATGTTTTGATTTTTTCAAAATAACTTATGAATGATCCAACTATAAGTATGTGAAGTTCTATATATATTAGTGATATGATAAATTTTTTAGAAAAAAATAAATTTATTTGGTTTGTTATTTTAACAGTAGTTTGCCGAGTACTTCTTAGTACTGTTTAGTCGCATATTAATTTTATGATTTTTTCAAAATAACTTATGAATGATCCAACTATAAGTATGTGAAGTTTTATATATATTAGTGATATAATAAAAAATTTATAAATAAAATAAATTTATTTGGTTTGTTATTTTAACAGTCAACTAGTATTTTGACCAGTACTTCTTAATATTGTTTAGTCGCATATTAATGTTATGATTTTTTTAAAATAACTTATGAATGATCCAACTATGACTATGTGAAGTTCTATATATATTAGTGATATAATAAAAATTTTAGAAATAAAATAAATTTATTTGGTTTGTTATTTTAACAGTCAACTACTAGTTTGACGGGTACTTCGTAGTACTGTTTAGTCGCATATTAATGTTATGATTTTATCAAAATAACTTATTAATGATCCAACCATAAGGATGTCAAGATCTATATATATTAGTGATATGATAAATGTTTTAGAAAAAAATAAATTTATTTGGTTTGTTATTTTAACAGTCAACTAGTAGTTTGACGGGTACTTCTTAGTATTGTTTAGTCGCATATTAATTTTATGATTTTTTCAAAATAACTTATGAATGATCCAACTATAATTATGTGAAGTTATATATATATTAGTGATATAATAAAATTTTTAGAAATAAAATAAATTTATTTGGTTTGTTATTTTAACAGTCAACTAGTATTTTGACCCGTACTTCTTAATACTGTTTAATCGCATATTAATGTTATGATTTTTTCAAAATAACCAATGAATGATCCAGCTGCAAGTATGTGAAGTTCTATATATATTAGTGTTATAATAAAAATTTTAGAAATAAAATGAATTTATTTGGTTTGTTATTTTAACAGTCAACTAGTATTTTGACTAGTACTTCTTAATATTGTTTAGTCCCAAATTAATGTTATGATTTTTTCAAAATAACTTATGAATGATCCAACCATAAGGATGTGAAGATCGATATATATTAGTTATATGATAAAAGTTTTATAAAAAAATAAATTTATTTGGTTTGTTATTTTAACAGTTAACTTGTAGTTTGACGCGTACTTCTTAGTACTATTTAGTCGCATATTAATGTTATGATTTTTTCAAAATAACTTATGAATGATCCAAATATAAATATGTGAATTTCTATATATATTAGTGATATAATAAAAAATTTAGAAATAAAATAAATTTATTTGGTTTGTTATTTTAACAGTCAACTAGTAGTTTGATGGGTACTTCTTAGTACTGTTAGTCGCATATTAATGTTATGATTTTTTTCAAAATAACTTATGAATGATCCAAATATAAGTATGTAAATTTCTATATATATTAGTGATATAATAAAAAATTTATAAAAAAATAAATTTATTTGGTTTGTTATTTTAACAGTCAACTAGTATTTTGACCAGTACTTCTTAATACTGTTTAGTCACATATTAATGTTATGATTTTTTTCAAAATAACTTATGAATGATCCAACTATGAGTATGTGAAGTTCTATATATATTCGTGATATAATAAAAATTTTAGAAATAAAATAAATTAATTTGGTTTGTTATTTTAACAGTCAACTAGTATTTTGACCAGTACTTCTTAATACTGTTTAGTCCCATATTAATGTTATGATTTTTTTCAAAATAACTTATTAATGATCCAACCATAAGGATGTTAAGATCTATATATATTAGTGTTAGGAATGTATGTGCATTAGTTTGATGATATGTTTAACAAAATACTTAAGTAGAAATTTAGTGTCTGTAGCCTCAACGGATAAGACCACTTTGGCTATCCGTTGATGGTGTAGCTTTACTTAGAAATAATTCTAGTGTTGTAGCATATTTCAGTCTCTGTATTTAAAATGTAATTCTTGGAAGTTGAGAGAAACTATGAGTCATGTTGACTACTAGATGATATGCAGATAGGAAGGCCAATTGTAAATACTTCATGCCTTGTAATTTTGTATAAGTGAAGTGGTATCAACGGATGACTTAAAGACCTTCAACGGATGAGAAGCTAAGCTTTAACAGATGTCTCTAAAGCTTCAACGGATAAAGTCATCAACGGATAACATCCTTCAACGGATGAGTGCATCAACGGATGAAAGCTTCAACGGATAACATCCTTCAACGGATGAGTGCATCAACGGATGAAAGCTTCAACGGATGTTCTGATGATTAGCCGTTGATAAGGGGTAGTTGTACCTACAAACAGAGGCACATGGGTTGATAGAGACAACTGAGATGTGGTAGCCGAATTTCAGGAACAACAGAAAAAGCAGTCGTTCTTCTCTAGTACAAAGATGCAATAGTCAACAAAGTACTGGAGTGAACAGGAAAAGAAGCAAGTGAAGATCTTATTTTATTACTGTATTTTATATTGTTCTTCACTTGTACACTTGGTAATATATAAACCAAGTAGAAGCTAGTAATTAGATGAGAGATTTTCCAGAGCTGTTTAGAAAAATATTGAGAGAAAATTCATCTAGTTTGTACTAGGATGCAGCTGTGATCAACATTGTTTAATCACAGATTTTCTAAAATACCATCTCTGGTGGAACAACAAATCCACCAGAAAAGTTTTTAAGGTCTGTTGTGTTCTTTACATTTGTGCTTGAATATATATCTGTCTGTATTAGCTTAAAGCAATTCACACAGTTGTTCTTCTTGAACACACAACTTTCATAAACTGCTCAAAACTTGAAAAAGTTTTGAGATTTACATTCAACCCCCCTTCTGTAAATCTCATTGTTAGTCCACTAGGAATAACAATTGGTATCAGAGCAGGCTCTTGACATACAAAGAGTTTAAAGATCTTGGAATCTAACAAAGATGAGTAAGAAGGATATTGGAGTAAAGATCCCAGTTCTTGACAAAGACAGTTATCACCATTGGAAGGTGAAAATGCACCTTCATCTACTCTCCCAAGATGAAGGTTATGTAAACTGCATTGAGAATGGTCCTCACATTCCCCACAAAGTAGCAACAGTTGCTACAGCCACAGTTGCTGTTGGTCAATCCATTCCAAAACCTAGAGCAGAATGGACAATGGAAGACACAGAAGAAGTCCACAAGGATAAGAAGGCTATGAACATTTTGTTTAATGGTCTTAACATGGATATGTTTGATAATGTGATAAATTGCACAACTGCCAAAGAGGTTTGGGACACAGTTCAACTACTGTGTGAAGGTACAGAACAAGTGAAAGAAAACAAAATGCAGCTTCTCATTCAACAGTATGAATACTTTCATTTTGAAGAAAATGAATCTTTAAATGAAACATTCAATAGGTTCCAAAAGCTGTTGAATGGACTGAAGCTGTATGGAAGAGTGTACCAGGTGAAGGATTCAAATCTTAAATTTTTAAGATCCTTGCCAAAGGAATGGAAACCCATGACTGTCTCCTTAAGAAACTCTCAAGATTATAAGGACTTCACTCTTGAAAGATTGTATGGAATCTTGAAGACTTATGAACTAGAGCTGGAACAGGATGAGGTATTGGAGAAGGGGAGAAAGAAAGGAAGTTCAGTTGCATTGGTAGCTGAAGATGAGAGGAAATGCAGACAAGAAACTGCGAGATCTACATCAAACTCCAAAGATGGTATAAGAAATCAGGAATCAAGCAAGGGGAAAGAGCAAGTTGCTGAAAATGAAGACAACTCCAGCCAAGATGACTCAGATGGTATTGATGAGCATCTTGCATTTCTGTCCAGAAGATTTGCAAAGATGAAATTCAAGAAAAACACTAGAGCCACTAAACCTCACAAAAACACTGTGGACAAATCCAAGTTCAAGTGTTTCAATTGTGGTATAAGTGGACACTTTGCAGGTGAGTGCAGAAAGCCAACTTCTGAAAAGAAGAAATTTGAACAAGTAGATTACAAAAAGAAATATTTTGATCTACTCAAGCAAAAGGAGAGGGCTTTCATTACTCAAGAAAGGGACTGGGCAGCTAATGGAGATGAAGAGGATGAAGATGTGGAGTATGTCAACCTTGCTCTCATGGCTGATTCTGAAGAAAATGAAGTTAGTTCATCAAGCAATCAGGTAATTACTACTGACTTAACACAGCTTACTAAAGAAGAGTGCAATGATGCTTTTAATGACATGTCTACCGAATTGTATCATTTGCGTGTGTCTCTTAAATCTCTTGCTAAAGAAAATAGTAGGATTAGAGAGAACAATCTGTTTTTAAGTAATAGAAATGCTTTGTTAGAAGATAAGATGATTGACCTAGAGAAAACAAAGTTGCATTGTATATCTGTTGAAAATGAACTAGCTGAATCTGTTAAGAAAGTAGAAATACTTTCCAATCAATTAGAGAAAGAGCAAGAGGTGATTAAAGCCTGGAAGACATCTAGGGATGTAAGTGCTCAAATTGCTAAGGTCCAAGGAATTGAATCATTCTGTGAAACTGCCTGGGATAAAAATAAAAAGAAACTGGAATTAATTGATGGGCTGTCAATGGATGTGGAATCAACGGATGATGAAAGTTATCCGTTGAAGGAAGAAAAGGAGCATCCGTTGAAGGTTCCTCAATCAAAACAGGCAGATGTTTCTAAAAGAGAGAATCTAAAGAAACTCAACAAAAAGTTTGGTTCAACTTCAAAGAACTTTGTCAAAGAAGAAGCAAGCACATCCAAAGATGTCAGTAAGGTGAATGTAGGGCACATGACCGTAGAACAGTTAAATAATAGGCTCAAGATGGTTGAGGATAAAAAGGAATCTAAAAGAAAATCCAACATAAATGGGAAGGTAGGAGTTAATAAACACAACAATTACACACCTGATAGGTATGCTCCTAGAAAAAGCTGTGTGCATTGTAGTAGTGTTAATCATCTATCTGCTAGTTGTAAATCCATTAAGAAGACTCCCATAAATGTACCCTCTTCTATGCCTAATATGTCTGCATCACCTCTGCATGCTATGCCTGTTATGTCTCAACAAAATCCTTATGCACATTTTGTAAACATGCCATATTTTAACAATCCTTATCTTGCTGCATTTAGTATGCCTCAAATGCCATACAATATGCCCATATGGAATAACATGTTTGCACAATCAATGCCTAATAATTTTACAAATGTGCTAAATGATTCTGTGACTAACCCTACACCTCAACCAACTACATCTAAGACCAAGGTTGACTCAAACTTACCTAAGTCTAAAGATGCAGGAGGAATGAAGTCTAGGAGAAAGGCTAACAAGAATGGACCCAAGGAAACTTGGGTACCAAAATCAAATTGATTGATTTTATGGTGTGCAGGGAAATGGAAGAAATCTATGGTACTTGGACAGTGGTTGTTCAAGACACATGACAGGAGATTTCTCCCTGCTCACAGAGTTCAAGGAGAGAGCTGGCCCTAGCATAACCTTTGGAGATGACAGCAAAGGGTTTACTATGGGATATGGCTTGATTTCAACAAGGAATGTCATCATTAATGAAGTTGCATTAGTTGATGGTCTCAAGCACAATTTACTGAGCATCAGTCAACTATGTGATAGAGGGAATACAGTTTCCTTCAATTCTGAAGCCTGTGTTGTCACTAGTAAGAAAGACAACAAAGTGGTTCTAACTGGAGTTAGAAAAGGAAATGTGTACATAGCTGACTTCAACTCTACAGATGCAGAATCCATTACTTGTCTCTTCAGCAAAGCAAGCACAGTTGAAAGTTGGCTATGGCACAAGAAGCTATCTCACTTGAATTTCAAGACAATGAATGATCTAGTCAAAAAGGACTTAGTTAGAGGAATCCCTCTAGTTGAATTCTCAAGGGATGGTTTGTGTGATGCTTGTCAGAAAGGCAAACAAAGGAAAGCATCATTCAAAAAGAAGCTTGAAACAACAATTGATGAACCATTACAGCTGCTACATATGGATTTGTTTGGACCAGTCAATGTATTGTCTATTGCAAGAAAAAGATATTGCTTAGTGATTGTAGATGATTTCTCAAAGTTCTCATGGGTCTATTTTCTTGGATCAAAGGATGAAGCAAGTGAAATCATTATCAATCACATCAGGCAAGTCAACAATCATCCTGACTTGAAGGTTAGAAATATCAGGAGTGACAATGGAACTGAATTCAAGAATTTGACATTAAGGCTGTTCTGTGAAGAAAATGGAATCATGCATGAGTTCTCAGCTCCAAGAACACCTCAGCAAAATGGGGTTGTTGAAAGAAAGAACAGATCTTTAATTGAAGCTGCCAGAACAATGCTTGAAGAATCAAAGTTACCAACATATTTCTGGGCTGAAGCTGTTAATTGTGCCTGCTTCACTCAGAATATTTCTTTGATCAATCAAGCTAAAGGCATGACTCCTTATCAGTTGTTCAAGAGAAGAAAACCAACTCTAAACTTTCTTCATGTCTTTGGATGTAAATGCTTTATACTGAGGAATCAATCTGACCATAAAGGGAAGTTTGATGCAAAGGCTGATGAAGGGATATTTGTTGGTTACTCAGCTGGAAAATCTTATATGGTCTACAATCTAAGAACCAACATTGTTATGGAATCTGTGCATGTTGTGTTTGATGATAAAAAGATTGATGGACTAACAGATGAGGGACATAATGAGAGACTCAAATTTGACAACATTGAGATATATTGTGATGATAGTGAAGAGGAGACTGATGGAGATGACACTTAAAAAGGGATTCAAAACATGCCCTTGGATAATGCAGTATCCGTTGAAAGACATAGTGCATCATCCGTTGAAGTACAAAATGAAGCATCCGTTGATCATAGTTCATCAACGGATAATCGATTTACATCATCAGTTGATAGAACTCCAAGTTCCCTGCAAAGGACCAACAACTCAGGGGGAGTTTCAACTAGTCAACACTCTGTCTCACATCATGACAATACTGAGGCCACCTCATCTAGAGCACATCTTCCACCACAAAGGAAATGGACCAAGAATCATCCCTTTGAACTGATCATTGGTGATGCATCATCTAAAGTGCAAACAAGAAAAGCCACTCAAGATGAATGTCTGTATAGTAGTTTTCTGTCTCAGGAGGAACCTAAGAAAGTGGAAGAAGCTCTATTGGATCCAGATTGGATATTAGCTATGCAGGAAGAGCTGAACCAATTTGAGAGAAACCAAGTATGGAAGCTGGTACCCAAACCAAAGAACAAGAGTCCTATTGACACAAAGTGGGTATTCAGAAACAAGATGGATGAAAATGGCATTATCATAAGGAATAAAGCCAGACTGGTTGCTAAAGGCTATTCTCAGCAAGAGGGAATAGATTTTGATGAAACATATGCTCCTGTTGCAAGACTTGAAGCCATCAGAATATTTCTAGCCCATGCAGCCCATGCCAATTTCAAAGTCTATCAAATGGATGTCAAGAGTGCATTTCTAAATGGGAAATTAGAGGAAGAAGTCTATGTAAGTCAACCTCCAGGATTTGAAGATCCAAATTTTCCAGACTATGTGTATTATCTGTTGAAAGCACTCTATGGACTGAAGCAAGCACCTAGAGCCTGGTATGAAACCTTATCAAAATTTCTTTTGGAGAATCACTTCACTAGAGGTACTGTTGATAAAACTCTCTTCTTTAGGGATGTTAATGGCTCTAGTATACTTGTTCAAATTTATGTAGATGACATAATATTTGGCTCTATAGATGATAAACTTTGCAAAAAGTTTGCTAAGCTAATGCAAAGTAATTATGAAATGAGCCTAATGGGAGAACTAACCTATTTTCTTGGTTTACAAGTTAAACAAGTTAGTGATGGAATTTTCATTAGTCAAACTAAATATATTTATGATCTTTTAAAGAAGTTTGACTTAATGGAATGTTCATCTGCAAAAACTCCCATGGCCACTGCCACCAAACTTGAATTAAATAAGACTGAAAGGTCTGTGGATATTACAAGTTATAGAGGCATGGTTGGTTCACTTTTATATTTAACTGCTAGCAGACCAGATATAATGTTTGCTACATGTCTATGTGCTAGATTCCAAGCTGATCCTAGGGAGTCTCACTTAATTGCTATCAAAAGGATTTTCAGATATCTCAAGGGTACACCAAATTTAGGTATTTGGTATCCTAGAGAATCTGGCTTTGATCTAATTGGTTATTCAGATGCAGACTATGCAGGTTGCAAAATAGATAGGAAAAGTACAACAGGCTCCTGCCAATTCCTGGGAAACAAGCTAGTATCATGGTTTAGCAAAAAGCAAAATTCAGTCTCTACTTCTACAGGTGAGGCTGAATACATTGCTGCTGGAAGTTGCTGTTCTCAAGTGTTATGGATGAGGAACCAACTCCTTGACTATGGACTTCATGTTGATAGAATTCCTATCTTTTGTGACAACACAAGTGCCATAGCCATAACAGAGAATCCTGTGCAGCACTCAAGGACCAAGCACATTGATATCAAGTACCACTTCATTAGGGAGCATGTCATGAATGGTACAATGGAACTACATTTTGTTCCAAGTGAACAATAAATTGCTGACATATTTACCAAGCCACTTGATGAATCAACATTCACAAGATTGGTAAGTGAGCTAGGTATGCTTAATTACTCTTAAAATTCATGTCTTTATTGCAATTTGAATTGAAGCCTGAAATATATTAGTTGCTAAGAACAAATTTGACTTTTAACATAGTTTATTCCATCAACGGATGTTCCCTATCCGTTGAAAGTCAAAATTGCTCTATCAACGGATAATCATTATCCGTTGAAAGACAAATACATTTCTGGAATTTTTATCCGTCAACGGATAAAACTGAAGTACCTTTCAACGGATGACAATTTGCCTTATCCGTTGAAATGTCACATCAATCGATTCAGGTGTTTAACAGCCGTTGATTCTATTCTCTTAACCGTTGATACTCATACATACATCTGTATGTATTGGTTTTAAAGGTAGTTTTTAGAATACTTACAGTTTATTCTTAAAACGGCTGAAATTCACTAACGCATATTTATTGATAAATCTTTATTTTATATTTTTGTTTATTAATTTGAGAAAGCATATAAGTCCTTCTGATTGTTCATTTTTAATTTACGCTTTCTTAAAATTTCAAGCATTTACCATTTTCTCTCTGCAAAAACTTCAAGTTATTCTCTGCAATTTCTACTCACAACAATGGCACCAGTCGTGAAGATTATGTCTCAATCTGGGTTCATCTATGAAAAGAACAATTTCATAGCTTTGGTAGAAAAGAATGAAGCCCACTCAGACTATCACAAAATGATGGACTTCATCAAAAACTGTAAACTTAGCTATGCAATGCTGGAAGCCCCAACAATTTTCTGTGAAGTAGTTGAGGAGATTTGGACAACTGCTGAGTTCAACTCCATGGATATGACTATCTCCTTCACTCTCAAAGGTAAAACTCACTGTATTAACTGTGATGATTTACAAGCATGTTTTAAATTGCCTGAGAACAATGCCATGACACCACACACTGATAGTGATGTATTCAGCATGTTAGATTCCATAGGTTATTCTCTTAACTCTGCTAATTTAGGGAGTATTAGAAGAAAAGGCCTTAGGAAAGAATGGAGTTTCCTTGGGGATGCCTTTATAAAGGTTTTCTCTGGGAAAATTAGAATTTTTGATGCCATAACTTCATCTCTGGTTAATATGCTCTATATGCTTGTTTCTGATAGGTATTTTAACTTTAGCAACTATGTGATGCTAGAATTAGGTACTAGATTAGGTAACAAAGCTAATAGACCTAATAACATCTATTATGCTAGATTCTTTATGTTATTGGCTAACCTTGTTGCTGAAGGTTTAGTCATAATCAATGAGAATAATAAACTCAAGTGCTGGGCACAAGAGAAAAGAGTTCTTGCAGACTTGATGAGAATGGATCTTAACAGCAGTGTGTCATTGGTATATTTACCAATCATGAATGCACCTCAGGTAGGTGAGGTAATTGCTTCTACAACTCCTACTTCTTCCAACCCCTCTATTTCTTTATCTTCTACTGTGGCCATGAAATCTGTGATGCCCCAACAGATTTCTACCAAGGTCACCAAAACTAAACTTTCAAAATCAAAGACAAAGAAATCCACCTCTGTTGTTTCTCAAAAGACAACAGTTGTAACACCAACTATTAACCCTGAGGTGAGTGAACAGGGTGTGAGTGGTGAGGGGAGGGGTGAACATCAAAGAAACCCCCAGGATAAGGAAGGAAAGTTGAGTGCTTCCCAAGCTAGCCAAGCCACAGTTTCTCAAAAAGCTGTGGTGGTTGAAAAGGTATCTAGCACATCCCTAGTAGCATCCTCCCAAAAGGATGTTACTATTGAAAATAGTTCCAAACCAGGAACACAGAACAAACGAGGGAGGGACACTAAAGCCAAACACTCACCAACAAAAGCCTTTATTAGAAGAAAGAAGGCTAGAACCCAATCTCCTACACAGGGTGCACACACTGCACAGATACATCCATCTGTATCTATGCCTTCTCAAACTCAGTTTGATGTGACTCCAATAAATGTGGAGTCACAGCCCCATTCTCTCACAATAATCACACACCAATCACCAAACACTTCATCACCATCTCTGGATGTGGATATGTTATTCCCATCAATTCCTGATTCTCCCTCTTTACAACTCAGGGAGAAGCCCCACTCAAATACAGGTGATCATCATCTCTTGGATGATTTGTTGGATCACCCGCAAATTCTTTCAGATATAATTGAAGGATCTGTGTCACCACATCTCAAATCAATCTACACAGATTCAACAGTTATATCACTTTCAATTTCAACTTCTTTTCCTTCTTCAACGGATATCACTCATCCGTTGACAAGTGGTTGTTCTTCAACGGATAAGCTTAACAGCAGTTATCCGTTGATAACATCAGTTTCACCTTCAACGGATATTCCACATCCGTTGACAGTCTCTACACAAATAACTGAATTAATCCCAAGTGTAGAAGACATGAATACTGTGCAATCACTCTTAGGATTGAGGGAAGGGAGTGACAATTTGAGTGAGAGGCTGGGTTGCTCCCAGGCAAAAGGAGAGATTGAGAGCTCAAAAATGCATGCTATTTCTTCCAGCATGGCAAAAGTAAGTGAGTGGAGTACCACCTTAGTAGGTGAAGGTGAGGGAGTGAGTTGTGTGAGCCAGGGGGAGCCCCTGATGCAAGAACATAGAGAAAAAGAGAGAAAAGCAGGTACAGTAGATACAAGGGTGGAACCAGCCATTGCTAATGAGTCAATGATTGTGGATGATGCTGAAAAGGAAAGACAATTTCAGCAACATTACAAAGCTGTAATTGATAACATTTCCTTGGATGCTGACACTTTTACTCATCCTGTGACAGCCTATCAACTGTTGGCTGCTCAGGGCAATGAGAAAGCAGAAAGGTCACTACATCTAGTGCACACAACAGAATCTCTTCAAAGGGATAAAGCTGCCATTAATAAAATGCCTTCTACAGCTGGTGAGCCATCTGAGGAATTTGGAGCAAATTCTGATGATGATGACTCTATTTCTTTTGATGGAAGCATGAACTTAGGGGGAGATGAAGGCCCTAGTTCAATTCCAAATCTACCTGAATGGGCCTTGACTAAGGAGTACAGATCAGGGGAATTCAATGTCTCTTTAGTCAAACAAATCAACACTATTCAACAGGCCATTCAGAATACTTCACATGCAAGTATCAAGGCTATCCTTCAAGCTCACCTGGACTCACTGCATCTCATGAAGCTGCAGCAAGTGAAGCAGAATCTGAGTATGGATGATCTCAGGAAGGATATTGCTGACTTGAAAACCTATACTTCAGAAAAATTGGATTCAGTCATGCCCTATGGTACATTGCAGGACTTGGTTTTCAGATTGAAGAAAGAATCTGTTACTGAAAAACGGTTGGCCAAGTTAGAAGACAGAGTTCAAGTTATTGAAAATTCTGTGGCCACCATTCTTCACAATCAACAATCTCAAACCAGTCTCCTGATGCAGCTGGCAAAAGCACAAGGCTTGACCCCTCTCCTTGATGATAACAAAAAGGGGGAGAGTAAAAGGGAAGGGGAAGGAGAGCCATCTACAAAAGTCAACATATCTAAAGTGCTAGTTCCTGCCATCACTACTTCTCCAATCATTCAAATCAAGGGCAAGCCTGATGGAATTGATTTGATTCAGCTAGCAGCAGCTGAAATTCAAGTGAAAGAGCAAAGGAGGAGAATTGATGAAAGGTTGCAACTGTTGTTTGGTTCTACACAAGACAAATCAACATCTGTGAAATACAGCACAAAAATTGAACCAATCAACATGGAGCTCATGCCAGTAGGGAGTCATAAGGATGGAGAAGCTTCTTCCAAAGAACTACAAGCTATAATTCTCAAGCCCAATGAAAGATCCAATAAGGACTCAACAAAGAATCCTTTAAAAGAAGTGGACTTTCCTCCTCCAAAAGCTGATGAGAATAAGATTTTAGGCAGAAGTATTGCTTATCTCAAAAAGACCATGGATGAGGCTGTAAGGAGAAATAGAGCTATTATCATTAGAGAGGGAAAGAGCATATGTGTGATACAAGGACATCCCAAATTCTCAATAGCCAAGAAGGAAGAAGACAAGCAATTAAAGGCTGACAAAAGAGCACAAGCAAAGCTTGAACAACAGCTAAAGTCAAGTCTAGTTGAAAAAGAAAAAGGGATTGAAGTCAGGGGTGAAGACAAGACTACAAACCTAGATGAGGTTTTAGGGAGTATATTTGGTGAGAGTGTGGAAGAAAGAGAGGAATGGCAGAAGGGAAACAGAAGAAAGGCCAAGGCACATAGAAGGAGTGGAGATAACACTGAAGTAACCAAATCTATATCTAAACCACTACCTTCCATACCTGAACCCCTTGTTGCGGATCCCACAATAAACATCCATGGTGAACCAATCATTCTAAAAGAGGAACCTATTGATTGGGACACTATCAAATTGCCTACCTTTCTAACCACTCTTCCACTACCAAAGAAACAGAAAAGAAAACCAAAATCTACACCTCCCATAACCTCTAAGAAATTCACTCAAAAACAAAAACCTAAGCCTAAGTCACCCATTTCTAAAGATGATTATGTTCACATCTGTGACATAAAAGAAATTTCAGACATTGAACTCTATCTGGATGAGCTGGAGGATGTAAGGGGAATAGCTGCCTACAGACAGTTACCAGAGAGATTAGTGTTCAGATATAAAGGAGCTGGGGAAAGAACATGGCCTCTCCACAGGATTCTGGATGAAGGCTACTCTACCTTGATTAGAGTCTATTCAGCTATACAAAAGGATTCTGGCTTTACCAGAACTGCCAAGACTGAAATTCTCAACAAGATAGCCAATATAAGGAAAACTTGGAGGGAGCCCAATGCTTTACCCAGGACTTTACTCATTCAAGAAAGGGAAATGAAAATTCTCAAATCACCTCATTGGTTGATGGAATTTAGAGATGATAAAGGAGTCAGAAGATTTTTCAGACTTGAAGACCAACTCAAGATTGCCAGCAATGAAACTCTCAAAGAAATGCAATCTAAGTTGGATGTCAGTGTTGAAGATGAAGCTGAATTCTTCAGACAACTCCAACTCCAAATTGAGGAAAATGACAAAAGGCTAGGAAAGAAAACCAGGGAACAAAGAAGAAAAAGATGATTTGCTCAGACTAAAGGAGTGTCCTTGGAAACACTGTAAATCTTCAATTATCTCCTAGTACATACACTTTTGCAGCATTTTTAAATTTCTACTTAGTTTCAATTCATATATCTGTTAAGTGTTTTGTTATCATCAAGTTAACCCTGAATTTATGCCTACAATTCTTATAGACATAAATAGGGGGAGATTGTTAGGAATGTATGTGTATTAGTTTGATGATATGTTTAACAAAATACTTAAGTAGAAATTTAGTGTCTGTAGCCTCAACGGATAAGACCACTTTGGCTATCCGTTGATGGTGTAGCTTTACTTAGAAATAAGTCTAGTGTTGTAGCATATTTCAGTCTCTGTATTTAAAATGTAATTCTTGGAAGTTGAGAGAAACTATGAGTCATGTTGACTACTAGATGATATGCAGATAGGAAGGCCAATTGTAAATACTTCATGCCTTGTAATTTTGTATAAGTGAAGTGGTATCAACGGATGACTTAAAGACCTTCAACGGATGAGAAGCTAAGCTTCAACGGATGTCTCTAAAGCTTCAACGGATAAAGTCATCAACGGATAACATCCTTCAACGGATGAGTGCATCAACGGATGAAAGCTTCAACGGATGTTCTGATGATTAGCCGTTGATAAGGGGTAGTTGTACCTACAAACAGAGGCACATGGGTTGATAGAGACAACTGAGATGTGGTAGCCGAATTTCAGGAACCACATAAAAAGCAGCCGTTCTTCTCTAGTACAAAGATGCAATAGTCAACAAAGTACTGGAGTGAACAGGAAAAGAAGCAAGTGCAGATCTTATTTTATTACTGTATTTTATATTGTTCTTCACTTGTACACTTGGTAATATATAAACCAAGTAGAAGCTAGTAATTAGATGAGAGATTTTCCAGAGCTGTTTAGAAAAATATTGAGAGAAAATTCATCTAGTTTGTACTAGGATGCAGCTGTGATCAACATTGTTTAATCACAGATTTTCTAAAATACCATCTCTGGTGGAACAACAAATCCACCAGAAAAGTTTTTAAGGTCTGTTGTGTTCTTTACATTTGTGCTTGAATATATATCTGTCTGTATTAGCTTAAAGCAATTCACACACTTGTTCTTCTTGAACACACAACTTTCATAAACTGCTCAAAACTTGAAAAAGTTTTGAGATTTACATTCAACCCCCCTTCTGTAAATCTCATTGTTAGTCCACTAGGAATAACAATTAGCTATATGATAAATGTTTTAGAAAAAAATAAATTTATTTGGTTTGTTATTTTAACAGTCAACTAGTAGTTTGACAAGTACTTCTTAGTATTGTTTAGTCGTATATTAATTTTATGATATTTTCAAAATAACTTATGAATGATCCAACTATAAGTATGTGAAGTTATATATATATTAGTGATATAATAAAAATTTTAGAAATAAAATAAATTTATTTGGTTTGTTATTTTAACAGTGAACTAGTATTTTGACCAGTACTTCTTAATACTGTTTATTCGCATACTAATGTTATGATTTTTTCAAAATAACTTATGAATGATCCAACTGCAAGTATGTGAAGTTCTATATATATTAGTGATATAATAAAAATTTTAGAAATAAATTAAATTTATTTGGTTTGTTATTTTAATAGTCAACTAGTATTTTGACCAGTACTTCTTAATACTGTTTAGTCTCAAATTAATGTTATGATTTTTTCAAAATAACTTATGAATGATCCAACCATAAGTATATGAATATCTATATATATTAGTGATATGATAAATTTTTTAGAAAAAAATAAATTTATTTGGTTTGTTATTTTAACAGTGAACTAGTAGTTTGACGGGTACTTCTTAGTATTGTTTAGTCGCATATTACTGTTATGATTTTTTCAAAATAACTTATGAATGATCCAACTATAAGTATGTGAAGTTCTGTATATATTAGTGATATAATAAAAATTTTAGAAATAAAATAAATTTATTTGGTTTGTTATTTTAACAGTCAACTAGTAGTTTGACGGGTACTTCTTAGTACTGTTTACTCGCATATTAATGGTATGATTTTTTCAAAATAACTTATGAATGATCCAACTATGAGTATGTGAAGTTCTATATAGATTAGTGATATAATAAAAATTTTAGAAATAAAATAAATTTATTTGTTTGTAATTTGAATAGTCAACTAGTATTTTGACCATACTTCTTAATACTGTTTTGTCCCATATTAATGTTATGATTTTTTCAAAATAACTTATTAATGATCCAACCATAAGGATGTCAATATCTATATATTTATATTAGTGATATGATAAATGTTTTAGAAAAAAATAAATTTATTGGGTTTGTTATTTTAACAGTCAACTAGTAGTTTGACGGGTACTTAGTACTGTTTAGTCGCATATTAATGTTATGATTTTTTCAAAATAACTTATGAATGATCCAACTATAAGTATGTGAAGTTCTATATATATTAGTGATATAATAAAAATTTTAGAAATAAAATAAATTTATTTGGTTTGTTATTTTAACAGTCAACTAGTATTTTGACCTGTACTTCTTAATACTGTTTAGTCGCATATTAATGTTTTGATTTTTTCAAAATAACTTATGAATGATCCAACTATAAGTATGTGAATTTCTATATATATTAGTGATATAATAAAATTTTAGAAATAAAATAAATTTATTTGGTTTGTTATTTTAACAGTCAACTAGTATTTTGACCCGTACTTCTTAATACTGTTTAGTCCCATATTAATGTTATGATTTTTTCAAAAAAACTTATGAATAATCCAACCATAAAGATGTGAAGATCTATATATATTAGTGATATGATAAATTTTTTAGAAAAAAATAAATTTATTTGATTTGTTATTTTAACACTCAACTAGTAGTTGGACGAGTACTTGTTTAGTCGCATATTAATGTTATGATTTTTTCAAAATAACTTATGTATGATCCAACTATAAGTATGTGAAGTTTTATATATATTAGTGATATAATAAAAATTTTAGAAATAAAATAAATTTATTTGGTTTGTTATTTTAAGAGTCAACTAGTATTTTGACCAATACTTCTTAATATTGTTTTGTCCCATATTAATGTTATGATTTTTTCAAAATAACTTATTAATGATCCAACCATAAGGATGTTAAGATCTATATATATTAGCTATATGATAAAGGTTTTAGAGTAAAATAAATTTATTTGATTTGTTATTTTAACAGTCAACTAGTAGTTTGACAGGTACTTCTTAGTATTGTTTAGTCTCATATTAATTTTATGATTTTTTCAAAATAACTTATGAATGATCCAACTATAAGTATGTGAATTTATATATATATTAGTGATATAATAAAAATTTTAGAAATAAAATAAATTTATTTGGTTTGTTATTTTAACAGTCAACTAGTATTTTGACCAGTACTTCTTAATACTGTTTAGTCCCATATTAATGTTATGATTTTTTCAAAATAACTTATTAATGATCCAACCATAAGGATGTTAAGATCTATATATATATTAACTATATGATAAATGTTTTAGAAAAAAATAAATTTATTTGGTTTGTTATTTTAACAGTCAACTAGTAGTTTGACGAGTACTTCTTAGTATTGTTTAGTCGCATATTAATTTTATGATTTTTTCAAAATAACTTATGAATGATCCAACTATAAGTATGTGAAGTTATATATATATTAGTGATATAATAAAAATTTTAGAAATAAAATAAATTTATTTGGTTTGTTATTTTAACAGTCAACTAGTATTTTGACCACTATTTCTTAATACTGTTTTGTCCCATATTAATGTTCTGATTTTTTCAAAATAACTTATTAATGATCCAACCATAAGGATGTCAATATCTATATATATTAGTGATATGATAAATGTTTTAGAAAAAAATAAATTTATTTGGTTTGTTATTTTAACAGTCAACTAGTAGTTTGACGGGTACTTAGTATTGTTTAGTCGCATATTAATGTTATGATTTTTTCAAAATAACTTATGAATGATCCAACTATAAGTATGTGAAGTTCTATATATATTAGTGATATAATAAAAATTTTAGAAATAAAATAAATTTATTTGGTTTGTTATTTTAACAGTCAACCAGTACTTTGACCGGTACTTCTTAATACTGTTTAGTCGCATATTACTGTTTTGATTTTTTCAAAATAACTTATGAATGATCCAACTATAAGTATGTGAAGTTCTATATATATTAGAGATATAATAAAAAATTTAGGAATAAAATAAATTTATTTGGTTTGTTATTTTAACAGTCAACTAGTATTTTGACCAGTACTTCTTAATACGGTTTAGTCCCATATTAATGTTATGATTTTTTCAAAATAAATTATGAATAATCCAACCATAAAGATGTGAAGATCTATATATATTAGTGATATGATAAATTTTTTAGAAAAAAATAAATTTATTTGGTTTGTTATTTTAACAGTAGTTTGACGAGTACTTCTTAGTACTGTTTAGTCGCATATTAATTTTATGATTTTTTCAAAATAACTTATGAATGATCCAACTATAAGTATGTGAAGTTTTATATATATTAGTGATATAATAAAAAATTTAGAAATAAAATAAATTTATTTGGTTTGTTATTTTAACAGTCAACTAGTAGTTTGACGGGTACTTCTTAGTACTGTTTAGTCGCATATTAATGTTATGATTTTTTTCAAAATAACTTATGAATGATCCAACTATAAGTATGTGAAGTACTATATATATTAGTGATATAATAAAAATTTTAGAAATAAAATAAATTTATTTGGTTTGTTATTTTAACAGTCAATTAGTATTTTGACAGTACTTCTTAATACTGTTTACTCGCATATTAATGTTATGATTTTTTCAAAATAACTTATTAATGATCCAACTATGAGTATGGGAAGTTCTATATAGATTAGTGATATAATAAAAATTTTAGAAATAAAATAAATTTATTTGGTTTGTAATTTTAACAGTGAACTAGTATATTGACCACTACTTCTTAATACTGTTTTGTCCCATATTAATGTTATGATTTTTTCAAAATAACTTATTAATGATCCAACCATAAGGATGTCAATTCTATATATATTAGTGATATGATAAATGTTTTAGAAAATAATAAATTTATTTGGTTTGTTATTTTAACAGTCAACTAGTAGTTTGACGGGTACTTAGTACTGTTTAGTCGCATGTTAATGTTATGATTTTTTCAAAATAACTTATGAATGATCCAACTATAAGTATGTGAAGTTCTATATATATTAGTGATATAATAAAAATTTTAGAAATAAAATAAATTTATTTGGTTTGTTATTTTAACAGTCAATTAGTATTTTGACCAGTACTTCTTAATACTGTATAGTCGCATATTAATGTTATGATTTTTTCAAAATAACTTATGAATGATCCAACTATTATTATGTGAAGTTGTATATATATTAGTGATATAATAAAAAATTTAGAAATAAAATAAATTTATTTGGTTTGTTATTTTAACAGTCAACTAGTATTTTGACCAGTACTTCTTAATACTGTTTAGTCCCATATTAATGTTGTGATTTTTTCAAAATAACTTATTAATGATCCAACCATAAGGATATCAAGATCTATATATATTAGTGATATTATAAAATTTTTACAAAAAAATAAATTTATTTGGTTTGTTATTTTAACAGTCAACTAGTAGTTTGACGGGTACTTAGTACTGTTTAGTCGCATATTAATGTTATGATTTTTTCAAAATAACTTATGAATGATCCAACTATAAGTATGTGAAGTTCTATATATATTAGTGATATAATAAAAAAATTAGAAATAAAATAAATTTATTTGGTTTGTTATTTTAACAGTCAACTAGTATTTTGACCAGTACTTCTTAATACTGTTTAGTCGCATATTAATGTTATGATTTTTTCAAAATAACTTATGAATGATCCAACTATGATTATGTGAAGTTGTATATATATTAGTGATATAATAAAAAATTTAGAAATAAAAAAAAATTATTTGGTTTCTTATTTTAACAATCAACTAGTATTTTGACCAGTACTTCTTAATACTGTTTAGTCCCATATTAATGTTGTGATTTTTTCAAAATAACTTATTAATGATCCAACCATAAGGATGTCAAGATCTATATATATTAGTGATATGATAAATGTTTTAAAAAAAAATAAATTTATTTGGTTTGTTATTTTAACAGTCAACTAGTAGTTTGACGTGAACTTCTTAGTACTGTTTAGTCGCATATTAATGTTATGATTTTTTCAAAATAACTTATGAATGATCCAACTATGAGTATGTGAAGTTCTATATAGATTAATGATATAATAAAAATTTTAGAAATAAAATAAATTTATTTGGTTTGTTATTTTAACAGTCAATTAGTATTTTGACCGGTACTTCTTAATACTGTTTAGTCGCATATTAATGTTATGATTTTTTCAAAATAACTTATGAATGATCCAACTAAGATTATGTGAAGTTGTATATATATTAGTGATATAATAAAAAATTTAGAAATAAAATAAATTTATTTGGTTTGTTATTTTAACAGTCAACTAGTATTTTGACCAGTACTTCTTAATATTGTTTAGTCCCATATTAATGTTGTGATTTTTTCAAAATAACTTATTAATGATCCAACCATAAGGATGTCAAGATCTATATATATTAGTGATATGATAAATGTTTTAGAAAAAAATAAATTTATTTGGTTTGTTATTTTAACAGTCAACTAGTAGTTTGACATGTACTTCTTAGTACTGTTTAGTCGCATATTAATGTTATGATTTTTTCAAAATAACTTATGAATGATCCAACTATGAGTATGTGAAGTTCTATATAGATTAGTGATATAATAAAAAATTTAGAAATAAAATAAATTTATTTGGTTTGTAATTTTAACAGTCAACTAGTATTTTGACCAGTACTTCTTAATACTGTTTAGTCGCATATTAATGTTATGATTTTTTCAAAATAACTTATGAATGATCCTTTTATTCCCAGTGGACTAACAATGAGATTTACAGAAGGGGGGTTGAATGTAAATCTCAAAACTTTTTCAAGTTTTGAGCAGTTTCTAAGGCTAAGTGTTTGAGTGATCAAATGTGTGTGAATTGCTTGAAGCTGATACAGACAGATATATATTCAAACATAAATGTAATGAGCACAAAGAACTTAAAAACTTTTCTGGTGGATTTGTTGTTCCACCAGAGATGTGTTATTTCAGAAAATCTGTGATTCAAAGAATTAAATCACAGTTGCTTCCTAGTACAAACTAGATGATTTTCTCTTTTGATATTTCTAAACAGCTCAGGAAAATTCATATCTAATTACTAGCTGCTACTTGGTTTATATATCACCAAGTTTACAAGTGAAGACAAACTGTAAAATTCAATTGAAAAGATTCTTCACATGTTTCTTCTTTATTTCTCTATCCAATGCAATCTAGGATAATCTGTAAATCTTTGAATACTTCCTTGTTTGCATCAGAATGGAAATGCTGCATTTTCTTCATTCCTCCTAGAGGCTTCCACATTCCAGTATGTCTCTGTCAACCCATGTGCCTCTGTCAGCTTGTGAATTGTCACTATCAACTGTTAATGAACTAAGCATCCGTTGAAGCTTTCATCCGTTGATGCCTTATCCCTTGAGGCTTTATCCGTTGAAGCTTTATCCGTTGATGCATTATCAGTTGAAGTCTTTATCCGTTGAAGCACTTATCCGTTGATGGATATTATCCGTTGAAGCAATAAAGACATCCGTTGAAGCTTTGTTTCTTATCCGTTGAAGGTCTTCAATATCCGTTGACACTTCTTCACTTATACAAAATTACAAGGCATGAAATATTTACACTTAGCCCTCCTATTTGTACATCCATTAGTAGTCAACATGACTGATCATTTCCTAACAACGTCTAAGAATTACAGCTTAAAACCAGAGAGTGAAATGTGCTACAATACTAAACTTATTGCTAAGTAAAGCTACTCCTTCAACGGATAGCCAAGATGGTCTTATCCGTTGAGGCTACAAACACTAGATTTCTACTTAAGTGTTTTTCTTAACTTATCATCAAACTAATACACATATTCCTAACAATCTCCCCCTATTTATGTCTACTAGAACTGTAGGCATAAATTTGGGTTTAGCTTGATGATAACAAAACACTTAACAAATATATAAACTGTAATAAAGCAGAAATTCAAAAGTGCTACAAAAATGTATATGCTGAGATGGAATTGAAGAATTACATTGTTTCCAAGGGTGCTCCTTTAGCCTGAGCAAATTACTTTCTTTTCCTTTGATCCCTGGTTTTCTTTCCTAGCCTCCTGTCATTCTCCTCTATTTGAAGTTAAAGTTGTCTGTAGAATTCAGCTTCATCTTCTTCATTGATATCTAACTTAGATTGCATATCCTTGAGAGTTTCATTACTGGCAATCTTTAGCTGATCTTCAATTCTGAAAAATCTTCTGACTCCTTTGTTGTCTCTGAACTCCATCAACCAATGAGGTGATTTATGAATTGTAATTCCTCTTTCTTGAATGAGTAAAGTTCTAGGCAAAGTATTGGGCTCCCTCCAAGTTTTCCTTATGTTGGCAATCTTGTTGAG
The DNA here is from genome assembly GCF_009905375.1 of Apium graveolens. Classification (NCBI taxonomy): domain Eukaryota; kingdom Viridiplantae; phylum Streptophyta; class Magnoliopsida; order Apiales; family Apiaceae; genus Apium; species Apium graveolens. The sequence goes on along the minus strand of NW_027420615.1, from coordinate 1,305 downwards.
AATCTCAGTCTTGGAAGTCCTGGTAAAGTCAGAATCCCTTTGTATGGCTGAGTAGACTCTAATCAAGGTAGAACAGCCTTCATTCAGAATTCTGTGAAGAGGTCATGTTCTTTCCCCAGCTCCTTTGTATTTGAACACTAGTCTTTCTGGTAGCTGTCTGTAGGCAGCTATTCCCCTTACATCCTCCAGCTCATCCAGATAGAGTTCAATGTCTGAAAATTCTTTTATGTCACAGATGTGAACATAATCATCTTTAGAGGTTTGAGGTTTAGGCTTAGGCTTCTGTGTGAATTTGATTGAGGCTTTAGAGGGTGTTGATTTGATTCTTCTTTTCTGCTTCTTTGATGGTGGAGAAGAGGATAGGAAGGTGGGCAATTTGATGGTGTCCCAATCAATTGGTTCCTCCTTTGGAATGATTATTTCACCATCAATGTTCATGAAGGGGTCAGGTACAATGGGTTCAGGAATAGAGGGTAGTGGTTTGGATATTGATTGGGTTTCTTCAGTTTTATCTACCTTCTTTCTCTTTGCATTGACCTTCTTTCTTTTCCCTTTCTGCCATTCTTCCTTACTTCTTTCCTCCATCTCAGTACCAACCATGTCCCCCATAGCTTCATCTTCACCTTTGTCTTCAATTTCTTTCTGTTCTTCAGCCTGACTTGACTTTAGCTATTTTTCAAGCTTTGCTTGTGCTCTTTTGTCAGCCTTTAGCTGTTTGTCTTCTTCCTTCAACCTTTTGGTTTCTTCCCTCTTGGCTATTGAGAATTTGGGATATCCTTGCATCACACATATGCTCTTTCCCTCTCTGAAGATAATAGCCATGTTTCTCCTTACAGCCTCATCCATGGTCTCTTTGAGATATGCAATACTTCTACCTAAAAGCTTGTCCTCATCAGCTTTTGGAAGAGGAAAATCCACCTTTTAGAGGATTCTTTGTAGAGTCCTTATTGGATCTGTTGTTGGGCTTGAGAACCATAGGTTGCAGATCTTTGGAAGAAGTTTCTCCATCCTTATGCCTCCCTACTGGCTTGAGTTCCATAATAATTGATTCCACTTTTGTGCTATGCTTCACAAATTGTGATTGAGAAGTTGTAGAACCAAATATTAGTTCCATCTTTTCATCAATCTTCTTCCTTTGCTCTTTGACTTGCAATTCAGCTGCTGCTATCTGGATTAGATCAATTCCATCTAGCTTTCCTTTGACTTGAATAGTTGGAGAAGTTGTGATGACAGGAACTAGCACTTGAGAAATCTGAACTGTTGTAGATGGCTCTCCTTCCCCTTCCCCTTTATTCTCCCCCTTTT
>NW_027420614.1:0-9251 GCF_009905375.1 Apium graveolens | reverse complement strand
CTCATCGTGTCATGGCCAACATCTTTGTGAAACCTGCAATACTTGCCCTTATCTAGCTTGGCGGGATCAGCCTTCAAGGGCTTAGGCCAGCGAATATCTCTGTCTTTCTCAATCTCCATCAAAATCTGACTTCTGGGGGCATTCAGCTTAGCGTATTCAGTGAACTTTTGCCCAGGTCCTCCCTTCTTGGGGATTGAATCAGGGTTTTGTTCAGTTCTAGGATACTTATCCTTAGCGATGTACTCCAAATCAGTTTTTCGTTTCTTGCCTCCAGTGGTGACCGTACTTACTACGGTCTTCCTCATACTCTCTTCAACCTTGATATACTTCCCTGCCCTCTCTTGGAGCTGCAACATGCTCTCAGGGGGTCGTTTGGCCAAAGACATCTTGAAAAACTCATCCCTAGTTCCTTGTTGCAGCGCTATCATGGCTACCTTATCATCAAGGTCTGGGACTTTTAAAGCCTCCTTTGTAAAACGATTTAGGTAATCTCTTAAGGATTCTTTAGCTCCCTGCACAAGACTCATAAGAGATGCTGAACTTTTCTCATGGACTCTTCCACTGATGAATTGCTTAATAAAAGCCTGACTTAATTCTCTGAATGATCCAATAGAATTTGGGGGTAGGCGACTGTACCATCTTTGAGCCATACCCGACAGGGTTTGAGGGAAGGCCCGACATTTTATAGCATCATTCACGGGTTGCAGCAGCAGTGCATTAGAGAACGTCCTAACATGATTAGCGGGGTCTCCCGTGCCATCATAGGCTTTGATAGTGGGCATCTTAAATTTTCTTGAGATATGGGCATTCATTATCTCTTCTGTGAAGGGTGGAGTTGGATCATCAGGATCTCCAAGGGGAAGGAGATTGCTTGGATCAGTTCTTGGGACAGCAGCCCTTCTTCTTACCGGACCATCCAGGTCTATGATAGGAGGAGGATTTCTCCCCCTAGGAGGTATGTGGGGTCTGGTGGCTTGGTAAGCCTCCAAATCACGCCTCAGCCTTTGGATTTCAGCCTCATGAGCCCTGATCTTTTCCTGCACTTCTTGGGGATTCGCCCCTGGGGTGCTTTGGGGGCGTTGCCTTCCATCGGCCATTGGCTCTTTTCCAGGACGCCTCCTTCTCGGGGCCACTTCATCATCCGAAGATTCGGAGTCTCTCTCAGTGTATGGACCAGAAAATTCCCGATCCTCAGGGATAGGATCCAAACCTCGTATATAGGGGGGCGACCGCCCTCGTGCTTCGCTTCGCCCAGCATATCCACTTCCTCCAACCTTGAATAGTCGGGGAAGTTGTCCCTTGTGGCTGAGGATGAGTTGCCCCTGTCTGGGCTTCCCCCTGAGTAGATGCATAAGTTGAATGGGGAGGAACCTCCACGGTCGATGAAATCACCTGGGTTGTCCCTGATGGTGTTCCCTCCTCCAGAGTGCTAGTTGTTCTCCGTGTTCTCGCCATGGTTGTTGTTCCGTTTTTCCCACAGACGGCGCCAAATGTTATGGATTAAAACTACTATATATAATTGCTGTATTTAATACTAAGGAACGTGAGCTTCGAGGCTCGATTTGACTGCTCTTGTGTTTCGTGACTCAATCTGCCTTAACAAGATGCCTACGTACCTTGCTGATTGCCAAGGATCAAGTCAAAAAACGTAGTTCTGATTGGTGGGGGTGAGACCCCTTATATAGATGTGGGAGTCCTTGAATTGGACTTGGTATAGGAGACTTAGTGGATAAGCCTCTGAATTAGGATAGACTTAGGAGTCCTAGGAAGTAGGAAGCTGATTCCTTATCCTTTTAGGTCCCCTTGAGGCTAATCTCTAAGGATTTATATCCTCATCGGGACTCTTTTCAACATCTGATTTCTCCCTTATTAATTAATTACGAAATTAATTAATAATCAGGGCTTTTTGGGCCTTTTTTATTCCACCAGGCCTGATCTGGTCCGTCAGACTTAACCTTTCTGGTCTGAATATTATACATCTTATTATTGGGCCTATCAGCCCATTAATTATAAAATCAGGACTTATTTATCCCTATCACACGGTAAATAAGGAATAGTTACCACCCACTTGCAGTTTTTCAAGGAAAAAAAAACCGTTCCACTTACCTAGATTCCATTAATCAAGGTGAATCAGTTTAATGTAAAATTGAAACCGTTCCCACTAATTCAAATATTTTACTCTGGAATATCAATATTCTGAAAAAAAAACTGTGTGTGAGAATGAGTAATATCAATCAGTTAAGTAAGTACTGATAAAACATTATCAGAACTTAAAGTCAGACACAATTTATACGATCATCAGAATATTTATCAGGATTTATCAATGCGTATCAAAATTTCTCAGAGACAAGATCATAAGACAAAAACAAATTCCATTAATATATCAAAATAATACATTGATGAAATTGAAATTACATCAGAATTTTTATAATCTTGTCCTAAGCTTCTAAATCTAACATCAACAGCCTTAGTCCTAGCTAAGAAGCCTGACAAAGCTGAGGATGAAGAAGAACAGGAAGAAGACGAGATTAAGTCATCTTCCTCTTCCTATCTTCGATAAACAAGATAGCGAGTCGAATGATTCGCTCTTGCTGACGGATAGCTTCCCGCCTTTCCTCCTCCAATCGATCAAGATGAAGCTGGTAGTCCATCTCGAAGAACAGAAGTCGGTTCAGCACCGCCTGTGGGACAGAGCCCCATATCTCTTCAGGAATGGCAGTTACATGCCACTCCTGCTGCCAGTCGGCGCAGCTTAGCTCCATATGAAAATTTTGGTAATTCAAAAACATGTTGAAACGGACCATGATGTTTTGAAAAAGAATATGAAGTTAAGATTGTGAGAAAAATGGATGGAAAGGGTAATGTGAAGTGGCTGTTTATATAGGCAAGAGAATGCCAGGAGACGCGAAGATATTTAATGCTGACAGATAGAGTTAAGTCTACCTCGTCTCCCTAGACTTGAAAAAGAATAACAGTCATTGGAAAAGGAATGTGCACATGTAACAAGAGTGAACTGTTCAAGGACGAGTGCCATTAGTCCTAACCATAGACTATTAATCTTCCACTTCAACATATTCTAAAGTAATCTGAGACTGGTACCAAATTTTACTCACAGATAAGTCAAGTAAAGGGTTAGACTGAAAAATCAGAACTTAGACCTATACCAGAACTTAACAGTCATCAGAACATAATGTCTTAACTCGAACAAGGAATATCTATCTTAGTAAGTTTTCATACAAGTTCTGAGTTATAGTCTTCAAAACTTAATCATCAGAACATATAACTAGAACGTGTCCTCAGAATTTGTGCAAGGTGATACAGTGACTGTTTGTCTAAAAGAACGTAGACCACCACAAAAATTTCATCATTCATATGGAGTGATTTGTGTGTGCATTAAGCTAAATAACTAATAAAGAGTAAAGTCTGATTTACTTCAGTACATCTTAGAAATAAGTCATAATTAAAATTTTGCTAAAGAGCTGTCATTATCCTGAAACCTACTGATAAATGAGTTCATGCATGAGTCCACCTCAACTGTTTTTGTGCTAATTTTATGCATCTTTTTAAATTCTATTTTACAGTGGCTTCTCAGTGTAAGTGAGTTACGACTGCTTATCAGAATTTATGCTATTTTCAGAGTATTTCTCCAGTAATCATAGAGTGTGAAAAGTCACCAAGAAAATATTTTGCTTTTCTAATGCATATTTACTTAATACCAGCTATGCACTTGGGTCGTCCCATTCACATTTTTACTCTAGATCTCAAAGGAGTACCTGATATTATTCTTTGATCCTTTTTCTTCTTCTTTTGATAAGTGAGGTTTATCAGCACTTAGTACATTCAGCAGTTTTACTAGAATCAGAATTTAAACAGATGAGTAGCATTATTCTAATTTGGGACTTAGTAATAAGATGAATAAAGTAAACTAAACTAAGCTCAAGTATCAGAATTTGCTTGTGTCATTAGATTTCCACAGAAATAATTACTTCTTTCATGGGATCATTTGTTTATTGAAGACTAGTAGGTCAGTATCTAGCACAATTATCCTCATAGGATTGAATGATTACTTAAACAGATATATCACTTATTAGAGTTAAGAGATATATATCAGACAACAGTCAGTACTTAAAAACATTTATCAATTAAGCACAGAATACACAAAGAGATGAATTCTGTAAATACTGATCATAAAGTCTGATAACATAGAACAAGTTTAAGCAGATTTAGAGAAAGAACCTGAAATCATTCCAAGTTCATTTACCAATCTTGTAAAGGTAGCTTCACACACTGGTTTTGTGAAGATATCTGCTACTTGTTGATCTGTGGGAACAAAATGCAATTCCACTGTACCTTCATCCACATGTTCCCTGATGAAATGGTACCTGATGCTGATGTGCTTTGTCATAGAGTGTTGAACTGGATTACCTGTCATAGCAATAGCACTTTGATTATCACAGTAAATAGGGATTTTGAAATATGTTAACCCATAATCCAGTAACTGATTCTTCATCCACAGAATCTGTGCACAGCAGCTTCCTGCAGTAATATACTCTGCTTCTGCAGTTGATGTGGAAATTGACTTTTGTTTCTTGCTATACCAAGAAACCAATCTGCCTCCAAGAAATTGGCAGCTTCCACTTGTGCTTTTCCTGTCAATTTTGCAACCTGCAAAATCTGTATCTGAGTAACCTATTAATTTAAAATCTGATTCTCTAGGATACCATAATCCTAGATCAGCTGTTCCTTTAAAATACTTAAAGATTCTTTTTACAGCTGTTAAGTGAGGTTCTCTTGGATCTGCTTGAAATCTTGCACAAAGACAGGTAGCAAACATGATATCTGGTCTACTAGCAGTTAAATAGAGAAGTGAGCCAATCATACCTCTGTAATCAGTAATATCTACTGAATTACCAGTATCCTTATCCAGTTTTGTTGCAGTGGCCATGGGAGTGGATGCAGTTGAACAGTCTTGCATTCCAAATTTCTTCAGCAAGTTTCTGGTGTACTTAGATTGACAAATAAAAGTGGCTTGACTTGAAGGCCCAGAAAATAACTAAGTTCTCCCATCATACTCATCTGATATCTTGACTGCATTAGTTTGGCAAACTTGTTGCAAAGTTTGTCATTTGGAGACCCAAAAATGATATCATCAACATAAATCTGGACCAAAAGTAAGTCCTTGCCATGTTTTGAGATAGAACAGTGTTTTGTCAATAGTTCCTCTATTGAATCTACTTTCCAGAAGAAACTGAGCTAAAGTCTCATACCATGCTCTAGGAGCTTGCTTAAGTCCATAAAGTGCTTTATCAAGCCTGTAGACATAATCTGAATGTTTGAAATCTACAAAGCTTGGAGGTTGTTCAACATATACTTCCTCCTCCAATTCTCCATTGAGAAAAGCACTTTTCACATCCATTTGAAAGACAGTAAACTTTTTGTGAGCAGCATAAGCCATGAATATCCTTATGGCTTCTAACCTAGCAACTGGTGCAAATGTTTCATCATAGTCAATTCCTTCCTGTTGAGAATATCCTTTTGCAACCAGCCTTGCCTTGTTCCTTGTAATTATGCCATCACTATCAGTTTTATTTCTGAATACCCATTTTGAACCAACAACAGATCTATTCTTAGGTCTTGGCACTAAGGTCCAGACTTTGTTTCTTTCAAATTCATTCAACTCTTCCTGCATTGCTTGCACCCAATCAGCATCTTGAAGAGCTTCTTCCACTTTCTTTGGCTCAGACTGAGAGAGAAAAGAATTGTAAAGACATTCATTAGAAGTACCTGTTCTAGTTCTAACACCTGCATCAGGATTTCCAATTATCAAATCAGGTGTATGTGATTTTGTCCACTTCCTTGCAGATGGAAGGTTTTCTCTAGAACTGGATGCTCCCCCATGATTCATGCTGTCTTCGTTTTCATTTTCTGATGCTCCCCCTGAAACTATGCTCTCTGAGTTGGATCCTTCAGCATTTAAATTTTCAGCACTGTCAGTACTTGGCTTATCAGAACTTGACGAATCAGAACTTGAAGAGCCAGTTGTGTGTTCTGATGCTTCTTGAGATGTGATAATATCTTGAGTATGCTCCCCCTGCATTGTGTATCTTCCTTTGACGTAGTCACCACAGTTTCAATAACATCAGAGTTTAATCCATCAGAGTTTACAGTATCAGGACTTAGACTGTCAGGACTTAAGGTATCAGAATATGAATCTTCATTTTCAAATCTCAGCTGATCATGATCAATGCAATCTTCAAGTCCAGTGATCTTCTTCTCATCAAAAGAGACATTGATAGATTCCATGACCACTTTTGTTCTCAAATTATAGACTCTGAAGGCTTTTGTGGAAAGTGGATATCCAACAAAGATTCCCTCATTAGCTTTTAGATCAAACTTGGATAGCTGTTCAGGATGAGTCTTGAGAACAAAACACTTACATCCAAATACATGAAAGTATTTCAGATTTGGCTTCTTGTTCTTCACCATCTCATATGGTGTTTTTCCATGCTTGTTAATGAGTGTTGCATTTTGATTAAAACAAGCAGTCTGCACAGCTTCAGCCCAGAAATAGGTTGGAAGCTTTGCTTCTTCAAGCATTGTTCGTGCAGCTTCAATGAGAGTTCTATTCTTCCTTTCAACAACTCCATTTTGCTGTGGAGTTCCAGGAGCAGAAAATTCCTGCTTTATTCCATGATTTTTGCAGAACTCTTCCATTATCAGATTCTTGAATTCAGTGCCATTATCACTCCTCAAAATTTTCACAGAATCTTTGATCAATTTATCCAGATGTTTGACATGATCAATCAGGATAGATGCAGTTTCACTTTTTGTGTGCAAGAATACACCCATGTGTATCTGGTGAACTCATCTACTATGACCAACGCATATTTCTTCTTTGCAATAGACATGACATTCACTGGACCAAATAGATCAACATGAAGTAGATAATAAGGCTCAAGAATTGATGATTCAGTCTTGCTCTTGAATGAAGATTTTCTTTGTTTGGCCTTCTGACATGAGTCACAAAGACCATCAGGAGCAAACACTGATTTTGGCAGTCCTCTCACAAGATCTTTCTTGATCAGTTCATTTATCTTGTTGAAGTTTAAATGAGAGAGTTTCTTGTGCCAATTCCAGCTTTCTTCAATTGAGGCTCTACTCATCAAACAGATTGCAGAACCATCAGAACTTGTTGAAAGCTTAGCTTCATAAATGTTACCACGTTTGAATCCCTTCAGAACAACTTTTCCATTAGATTTACTAACTATTTCACAATGTTCTGCAAAGAAATCAACATGATAACCTCTGTCACAGATTTGACTTATACTCAGTAAGTTGTGTTTAAGTCCTGAGACCAGAGCTACATCTTTAATGATGACATTCCCAAGATTGATATTGCCATATCCCAAGGTTTTTCCAATGTTGCCATCTCCATAAGAAACACTTGGGCCAGCTTTCTCCACAAAGTCTGATAGCAGGGCCTTATTTCCAGTCATATTTCCTGAACATCCACTGCAATCAAAAAGACCACTAATTATTAGTTTTAAGGACCCAGACTTGCTTGGATCCTTTGGCCTTTTTAGGTTTGTTAACATTTGCAGCGGATTTAGCATCAGATTTTATGTTAACAGTTTTCTTATCAGAACTTATACTACCAGACTTTGAATCAGAACTTACACTAGAAGGAACAACAGAAACTTTCTTTAAAGAAGGTTTTATTTGATAATAATCATAGTACAAACTATGATATTCCTTACAAGTATAAATGGAATGCCATAAACTACCACAATGAAAACAAGGATTTTGTGGTTTGTATCTAACAGACTGACTCTTAACTCCTGATTTTGAAGATAAGGAGTGAATATTCTTATTCTTCCTGCAAAAAGAAGCCAGATGGTTAGAACTTCCACAGTTATGACATGCTTTCCTAGGAGCATCAGGAACAGATTTATAGTTATTGCTTTTATTCACACCTTCCTTTCCATTCCTGTTTTTCCTAGGTGATTTTACCTTGTTTGCATTCTTAACATCTTTCAGCTTATGCTTAAGCTGCTTCTTTGTCATTAAGCCTATGTTAACTTCAGCTGTCTTTTCCTGTTTTAGTTTGTCAGAAGCTAATTCCTTTTTAACTTCTGATTTCTCATTTTCAGATTTTTCAGTTACAAACTTAACAGGTTTTAACTTCGGCTTTTGCTTATCAACAGGCTTAATTTCTACAGTTCCTTTTTCATTTTTATTTTCTCCATAACCTAAGCCCTCTTTCCAGTTTCCACTGCTCAGCAAATTTTGAGTTGTTTTGCCAGAGTTAGTCCAAGTCCTAATAATCTCTCTCTCCTTTTCTAACTCAGTTTTTAGAGATTCATTCATTTTTAGCACTTCATCCCTAACATAAAAAGCATCATCTCTATCCTTCTGAGTTTGATGGAACATGACTAACTCTTTTTCTAAGAAATCATTTCTTTTCCTAAAAGCAAGATTTTCAGAAGTTAATCTTTCACATGTTAAAGTTTGATCTCTATAACTAACAAACATGGTTTTAAGATATCTTCTCAACTCATTAATATCATCAGTATGAAAAGCATAAGTAGTCTGAGGTACCTTGTTTCAGCAGCTTCAGAACTGCTCTCAGAACTTGATTTATCAGCATTTGCCATCAATGCATAGTTCTCCTCACTTTCAGAGTCTGAGGTGTCTGTCCAGCTTTTCTGCTTTGTGACAAGAGCTTTGCCTTTGTCACTCTTGGTCTTCTTGCAATCAGGAGATATGTGGCCTTTCTCACCACAATTATAACATTTAACATTGGTGTAATCTCCTCTGTCAGACTTTCCTCCTCTTCCTTCAGATCTTTTGAAATTCTTCTTATCAGAACTTATGCCTTTCCTGGAAAACTTCTTTCCCTTCCTGAACTTCCTGTATGCAATCTTTGTGATTCCTTTCACCATAAGAGCACACAGCTTCATCATCTCCTCATCAGCATCAGTCTCAGGCAAGCTTTCAGAATTTGAGTCATCATCACTCTCAGAACTTGATGACTCAGTATCAGACTTTATGAAAAGAGCTTTACCCTTTTCTTTCTTTGAGGAAGGTGCTTTGGGGGATTCCTCTTCAGCCTTGAGAGCAACTGTCCTTGACTTTCCTCCTTTCCTCTTGCTTTTTTGTTCCATCTCAAGTTCATGAGTCTTGAGCATTCCATAGATTTCATCAAGAGTTGTTTCATCAAGATTGTAGTTGTCTCTTATTGTTGTTGCCTT
>NW_027420613.1:0-172874 GCF_009905375.1 Apium graveolens | reverse complement strand
ATTATGCTTCAGTCTTTCCACCAGAGCTACATTCTCTTTCTACCTTTCCAATTATCAGTTGCCATATCCCAGAGTGTGTCCTACATTTCCATCTCCATAAGATACATCTGGGCCATCCTTCTTCTCAAACTCTGACAGCAGGGATTTATTTCCATTCATATGTCCCGAACATCCACTATCCAAGACAAGAGTGTTTTTCCTGTTACCCTGCAGTCAGAAGAGTAATTAATTAGAAGGATTTTTAAGGACCCACACTTGTTGGGCCCTCTTTTTGGACAACTTAAGCCTTTGTGATTCAAAATACTTCTGACAGTTTTTCCTTTGACAGGATTTGTCTTATCAGAAGTAGATTTAGTAGAACTAGAAGAATTGAGTACATAAGCGGTTTTATTGAATTTAGGCAAAGGTTCAATAGTTGTGATACAGCTTATGATAGGAAGTATAGGTGTAAATTGAATACAAACTACTACCACAATGAAACAAGGATTTTGTGGTTTTAAAATACTAATCTACCCCTAACATCAGACTCAGGAATAGCAGTTTTCATTTTCTTACTCCTCCTGCAATCAATAGCAAGATGATTAGTATTACCACAGTTAAAACAAGTTTTTCTAGGAGCATTGGGAACAAACTTATAATTATAATCCTTAGAAATACCTTGCTTACCATTCCTGTTTCTTTTAGGACTTTTAACTTGAGGTTTGTGAGTAACCTTAGATAATTTCTTTTTCAATTGTCTTTTAGAAAAAGTCTTATATTCTTTCTTTCTTAACAGTCTTAATGATTTCATTGTTTTCCTTTCTTTGAGATTGATCACTCACTGACTTTTCTTGGGATGCTGATGTTGAACCCTTTTCAAAGGTAGATTTGGGTTCATCAGCTTCTAAAGAGATAAACTTAACAGGAGTCTTAAGGGTAGTTTTATTTTCAGTGTCAACATCCTTAATTCCATCTACATAACCAAGACATTCTTTCTGAATTTCAATCTGATTTACTAAATCAGACTCCAACTGATCATTCCTAGACTTTAAGATTTCATTTTTAGTTAACAGCCTATTGTTCTCCAGAATCTTATTTTTTAAATTTCCATGAAGAGAATTAAGAATAGATTTCAGTTCAGATATATCTTCAGTATCAAAAAGAAGAAGGAAGTTGATACCTTAGAATCAGAAGAAGCAGGGGCATCAAAGCTAGCCATCAGTGCATAACATGTTTCTTCATTTTCAGAATCAGCGGAGTCCATCCAATCCTTGCTTGATGTAATCAAGGCTTTGTTCTTCCCTTTGTCATGCTTTGTCTTTTTGCACTCTGAAGCAAAGTGACCAGGTTCATCACAGTTGTAGCACTTGATTTTCGACCTATCAACTTTACCAGCTTTAGAGTCCTTCTCTTTTCTTCTTCTAGATTACTTCCTTTCTCCTCCAGTGAACTTTTTCCTGAAGCTTCTATTCTTCTGAGACTTCCTGAATTGCATCCTCTTGAAGCCCTTAACTAGCAATGCAGCCATTTGCATGACATCAGAATTTGTCACGTTCTCTTCAGTTTCAGAATCAGTATCTGATTCTGGCATGTTGTTATTTTTCCTTACAGCTTCAACATACCTTTTTTTGAAGCTTTAGCATTCACTTTCAAAGCAACTGATTTTCCCTTGTTGCTTTTCCTCTCTTTCCTTTGCTAAACTTCCAGATCATGAGTTCTCAGCATGCCATAGATTTCATCCAGAGTAATTATTTCCAAATCATACTGATGTCGTATGATTGAAGTCTGAGTCTCCCATTCCTAATTCAAGGCTCTCAGAAACTTGGTGTTTGAATCCTCCCGATCATACACATTTCCCACCAAGGATAGATTGTTGAGAAGGGTGAGAAACCTATCATAGATGTCGGTGAGAATTTCATCAGGTTTAGCCTCATAATGTTCATATTCTTGTATTAGAACAACCCTTATGTTCTTCTTGATGGCCATGGTTCCTTGATATTGAGTTTCAAGAGCATCCCAGATCTCCTTGGCAATCTTGTAGGCTATAACCCTGTTTGACATCACAAAATCAAGACTGTTTATGCAAATGTTATTACCTTTGCATCTTTCAGCATAGCTACTTTCTCTTCTGGTGTCCACTTACTCTTCTCCTTCAACTGATAGCGTTCAGCAACAGTAGGAGTTGCATGCACCAGTTTTGTTGGCATGTAGGATCCATCATTGATTATGTCGAGATAGTCTGGATCTGTAGCCTCCAGGTGCATGAGCATCTTCACCTTCCATGTAGGATATTCAGCCTTTTTCAGAATGGGGATTTTAATACTTTCATACTTGTTCAGAGACATGTTTAGATCGCTTCTGATTGTAAATTTATCAGTTTGCTCTGATACCAATTGTTGCCCAGTAATAATACAATTATTTAAGGGGATTGGATACAATTGTATAAACATTTCGAACAAGTATAAAATATAACAGTTCTTTATATTTCTGATAAAAACTGTTACAAACTCTCTCAAGAAATACTGATGTTCTTGAGAGCTGCTAGGTCGTAAAATGATCGAGTTAACCACTATGTGATGACCTAAACTGTGTTTATATAATACACAGCTACTACAAATCAGTCTAGGATATGCATTATCAATTACTAACAGAAAATGATATATATCTTTAACTGAATATACAAAGTCCTATCACTCAGAACAAACAGATATCCATTCCTCAAAATAAGGAACATAATCAATCTTCACAACAGACTACCTTCAGATGCTGATGTTCTGCAGATACTGATGATGCATCAAATCCTGATGGCACATCAAATACTGATAACATCTAAAACAGTCAGATCCCGAGCTCCTCGTAATCATTGAGAATCAGCACGTAACATTTTATTACTTGCTGTATATTTTGCTTTTAGGTTTTATAATATGCAGGTTGTTGGTGATTGCAGCATGTATGCTTCTTGCGAAACATCAACACTATTTGTAATTATTTTTTTCTAAATATCTTTAAAGGTCTTATTGTAGATCAATTACTAACAGAAAATGATACATATATTTAATTGAATATACAAAGTCCTATCACTCAGAACGAACAGATATCCATCCCTCAAAATAAGGAACATAATCAATTTTTACAACAGACTACCTTCAGATGCTGATGTTCTGCAGATACCGATGATGCATCAAATCCTGATGGCACATCAAATACTCATGACATCTAAAACAGTCAGATCCTGAGCTCCTCCTAATCATTGAGAATCAGCACGTAATATTTTATTACTTGCTGTATATTTTGTTTTTAGGTTTTATAATATGCAGGTTGTTGTGTTCCTGGTGATTGCAGCATGTATGCTTCTTGCAGAACATCAACACTATTTGTAAGTATTTTTTTCTAAATATCTTTAAAGGTCTTATTGCAGACTTCTTTTCGACTTCTTTTCGATTATAGCTAATGACTTTAGTGACAATTCCATTGAGAAAATCTCCTCCAGAAAACTTTCTATAAATCCAGGTTCTCTTTTAGCTTCAGGCTGTAAAAGAGCACATGATTGATTATATACATGATATTTTGATAAAGTATACGGTTGATTATGAGAGAAATCATATCGGCTCTACCCAGGAACATAAGATGGTAACATGTTGTGACTTTGAGGATATGCTAAGTTGGGTAGTAATACTTTATACTTTCGCTGGTGTTATTAGTTTTGTTAGAATGAAATGTGCTCCATGTGCAGTGACATATGGAGGATTACAATTATAATTGCTATTAATAATTTAACACTTCTATCTTTCTTTATCAGTAGATTTTTGTTATAAGCCAATGAGCAAGCGGTCTCCAGAAATGGCTTCTCGAGGAAAGAAGTTAAATGAGGTCATTAATAAGAGAATTTGTTTCCACATTCTATTTTTTCAAGCCTTATTTCATATCTTCATGCCACAGAACATGACAAGCTCTGGCGTTAGATTTCTAGTTGAGATGGTCTGCGCCGGAAGATGCTCATATTATGTTCTATCATGGTTGTAATAACCCCAAAATTTTTGAACTTTTGTAACCCTTATGAATAGTATTTTGCTGATTATGCTGAATAAGAAAACTTTTCATGCCATACTATGTAGGGTTCTTTTATTGATATTCTGAGATCTTATTAGCACTCTATATGGTATATAAGTGTATGTAAAGATCGTCATAATCCAAATTCGAACACTTTGATTTTTCCCGAAAATCCACCAGATACAGAAAGAATTGAGTATAAAGTAACAGGATTAAAAGGATTTTAATTCAAGGATTATAAGAGAGATCATAAAAGGAATATAATGTATTGAGAAAGGTTAAGGAAACCTAAGTAATAAGATCCCGGGTATGATCCCTCAAACGATAAACGAGAACGAAAGTTAAGCGAACCGTATAATAGATCAGCGGTCATTAGGCAAGTAATTAGGAGTTAATCAAAGAGGTTAGTGATGATGATGTCATCAAACCAATAAGAATAGGACAATCATGGGAAGATGACAAAAGAATGATGACCTAAGCATGACAAAAAGAAGTGTGTTGGTTGATTGTGAACCACACAAAATTTACCATGGTAATAATCTAATTACAAACAAAGTGGATCAACCAAGCCAAAAACAAATAACATCAAAAAACACAAAACACTTCCATTTTCAAGAAGAGCTCTCGGCTTCTTCATTTTTTTTAAAGAAGAAAACTCAAAATCTAAGTTCCAAGCTTTATTAAATTGTGAGGTAATTATCTAAGGTCCCTTATGATTAGATAAGCATATCCTAGGAGTTTAAGCTTCTATTTCTTCATGAATCTCTTCCAATAAATCAAGGAAGAAGATAATGAATAGTGTTTTCAAGATTACTAACTTTATTTTCTTTGATTTCCTTTAAGATCCAAGCATTCCTAAGCTATCTAAAGGCTTCTTAAGGCTTCCTAGCTACTCTAATCACTCCAAGGAAGGTATAACACCTCTAAACCCTAACTTTACTTTGAGTATTAAGATGGTTTTGATGGTTATAGTAAATGAGAAGTATGATGCTTGTGTGCTTAGAGTTTGGATTGAATTTGTAGTGATTTGGATGTTGAAATCTTGTTTATAGTTAATAAAACTTAAGTATAGCTAGTAGTTCATGTGTGGGATTGTATAAATTGGAAAATCTTGAGGTTTGGGGACTGATGTAGTAAGGTTTGGATGAGGGTTGGTTGTATTGTTGGTTGTGAGTTTAATGGTGGTTGTTTGGAGTAGGTTTAAAACTTGGTAATCGCGTAAACATAGCCGTCGTAATGCCCGATTTACTTTAGACTGTTTTTGTTCTTAACAGCCGGACCCGAGAACTCACTGTTAGGTTTTGACCATTGTCATTATTAGATAGTTCATGTTACAAGCTTTGTTTTGATATGTGGTTTGCTTGAATCCGATGTACGGTTTAGGAGAAACGACCGTTTTAAGTAACGGCGTTTCGCGACCGAACCCTTACCCCTCGCCTTACTTTGAAACATTGGTTAAGGCCCTAAAATGACTAATTGGATTATGAAACAATTATGTAAAGTGGGTTAGACAGTTGGTAGGGTACTCGTGAAAGAATCGTCTTAAAACTCTTAATGGTTAATTTATTAAATATGGTGGATCCGAGGGTACTCGAGCGACTTAAGTGAATCGTTAAGCGCAAAAGCGAACGTTAGGGTCTAATTGGTTAAAGTATAGATTCATAAGCGACTTTGGTTTAATTCCAACTTATATGTTGTTTATAGGTTACCAGACTCGTCCCAAGCCATTTATCAACCCCAGTCACTCAGGCAAGTTTTCTACCCGTTATACTGTTGTTGTGATGTATATATGTATATGCATTATCTTGTGATAAATGCATGATTGTTATTAGCAAATCTTGCGATATATGGAGCATGTTGATATGGTAGATATGCATGCTTGTTTCGTAATCTTGATATCTAATTGTTGATTCAAATGCTTATAAGTTGCATAATACCTATGCTAGAGATAAGCAGTAGTTGCATATACCCTTAGTATAGGGGACCCAAAGGTGAACATTTTCTAAATCGGGAGTCGATGTTCCCGAGTGTATATATATATATAATATATATATATAGATATAGTTTTCAAAACTATTAATCGAATAAGGTTTATTCGATAACTTTATTTTAAATAATGAATATTAATTGAATATTCATTCGAGGACTTATGACTCCGTTTATTTTATTTAATGAATATTAGTTTAAATATTCATTCGAGGACTTATGACTCCGTTTATTTTATTTAATGAATATTATTTGAATATTCATTAGAGGACTTATGACTCCGTTTATTTTATTTAATGAATATTATTTTGAATATTCATTCGAGGACTTATGACTCCACTTATTTATTAAATAATATTCTTTATTTTATTAAAGAATAATGTTGATAATCAAACATTTTCGATTATTCAAATAAAGATCGTACTTCGTATAAGTATATCTTTGGTTATTTATTATTCATTTCAAGTATGAGTTTTAAAACTTCTACTTCAATTATTTTATAAAGATTATCCTTATGGGAATATTATTTAAATAATAATATTCAGATATTTTCTAATATATCGGGACTGATTTATTTATTAAATCAGCATTACTCCAAACATTCTTAAAAATGTTTTCGAGTCTTCAAAATGATTTTAAAAGTTAGAGCGGATCCCAAAACTCATTTTTATATTTAAGATCTCCTTTCGAAGGGGATTTAAATACTCGCTCAAAACCTGAGGGATCCGGCTCTGTGGTGTTTTATATTCGCAACAAGGTTGCTATTTTGATAAAAGAGTTTTTGATTACTTACCCAACACTCGGGAAGTAAAATTCTTGGAACAAGTTAATCCATTAACAGGCATGCCTGGGAAATATCGGTGAGTTTCCTTTCCAACTAGATACGACTTCTTGGTGGAGCCGTATCAACAAGTTTCTACTTGGGGAAAGGGGGACGAGCTTTACGTTTCAGAGTCATGGATTTCATCTGAACTAGGAGTGGCGTAAGTGGTCGAGTGGCGCCGGCCCAGCCTTATTATATTGGCCCAAATGGCCTGGAAGTTCCGCTAAGACGGTCCATTCCTTAGGAGTCCAGTGTTCGGTTGACAAGTAAATCCGACAGGTTCTCCTCTACATGTAGAAAATGGTGGGGTTGCACTACTGCGACTGATCATCGTAAGTGGTCTTCCTGGCGCGGCAAACTCCCGTAATGAGTTCATCATCCAGTTGGATATTTCTGCAACACTACCCGGAGCATTTCGATCGAAAGGCTACGAATGGGTGGTTGCCGAAGCATTGACAAGGTCAAACAGTTATAATGGTGTTTCCATCGAATGAAGTATCTCGTAACTTCATTTCCTTTAAAAATATTTCAAAGATTGAATCTATTCAAGTCTTAACTTGTGGTCTCATCTATGGGACGAACTTTTGAAACTTATTATACTTTGAACAGTGGTAGTTCAAGTAGTTTCTAAAAATGGTATAAGTATAGTGAAGTAATTGGTAACTTCATCTTCCTTTAAGCTTATATCCAGTAAGTAATTACCTTACACTTGATAAAGGATTCTAGTAAGTTATCCATTTAGATACTTGCATTATTGTTTACACTATATATTATCTTGCGAGCTGTAATGCTCACTCTTGCTTCATTTTTCATCACACAACAACAGTTAGGAAAGATGGCCAGACTCAAGCAGACCCAGCGCAAGCGCGTGGGAAGCGTCCCGCGTCTTCCCGTTGTATCGTAGCTGCTATAGCTGCAGAGGTAGATCTATTTGTAGATCAGGCATTCTACTTTTGGGAATCAATTATGTATAATTATAACTTGTGGCAGATAATGGCAATTAACTGTAAACTTATCAAGTAATCATTTTGGGTTGTAATAACTTTTAAATTGTGGATTCAAGGACTTGTACTTATTTCAATTTCATCTCTGAGACTATAACGTGTGTGGTGTGTGTTAGTGTGGGGTCACAGCATGAGGTTATTTATTATTAATTAAGTTAAGTGATATTGTGGAAAGAAAGACCGTGACGACCCGGATCTGGGGGTGTTACAGAAATGGTATCAGAGCTAAGCGTTATAAACCTCAGAGATGATGCGACGATATAATAATAAACTCACAAAGATAATAAGAACTCTTGCCAAGTTCATAGTCGGACTACTTAAAGTAGCACTGACAGTTAAAACCCTTACGGGAACCCTTATAAGTATCATGATAGTAACTTAGCTCGTTTAATGTGTAGGCACATGAGATAGAGGACCCAGAGATGTTCGAGCGTGAGCATGATGAGGCACTGCTAGATGCCGAGGATCAGGAGGAGCCTGAGATGGAGGAGGAGGAGGACCCCTCAGAGGAGTCAGAGAGGAGGTTATTGCGAGTTCAGATGAGGAGGACCCGGATGAGGTCCTAGTAGCTGAGGAGCATGTCGGAGCTATGGTAGAGTACATGGTACCCCTTTACCCTCACTCCCGGTGGTCAGAGCTCCTACCCCTCCACCACTATCTTGGGACCCTATGATGACAGCTCAGAGACCCATACCCGAGCCTAGGCAGACCGAGGAGGCACCCCCAGCGGCTCCGGATTCACCACCTCTCGACCCTGCCCATAGGCAGTCTTTGTTAGCTCACGGCTATGTTCAGGATGTACTGAGGACCGAGTGGCTGTTGCTGAGGCCCGGCTGGATGAGGTCAGGAGGGAGTTGGATGCGGAGAGGGCGGGTAGGCGTGCCCGAGCTTATGAGACTAGGGCTACTATACCCCGATCCTTGAGGAGGGAGCTGACGGGGATAGAGCTCACGGCCCGTGCGAGACTCGATCACTCCAGGGGGACAGGCACGGAGGATCTAGGAGGCAGGCTGACATCTTCCGTCGTGCGATGGAAAGGGTGTGGGAGCTGACCCGCTCCGGTGTGTGATTCAGGACCGGTGATGGGTAGTCTAGTCGTCTAGTTAGTCGAGGCCATAGTAAGAGCCAATTTTCCGGGATAGTTGACTTGTATATAGCATCCCTTTCTCTGACTAGACAGATAGACTCTTGTGTATCACTTTTGGGCAGATGGCTGTAGAACTGTTGTACTTTTGACCAGATCAAACTATGTATTTCCGCATTATGTATATTTGTTTCCTTTCAGTTCAGTTCCTTAGTGACGAGATCACTTTTTATCATTATTACTGCACTTCTTATTAGAACTGTCATAATATAATAGAATTGCGAGATACATTCTCCCCATTATAGAACTGTGCAAGGCACAATTTTGTGTATGATTGTGACCTAACGTTGAATTTCCCAAAAATTTATCAGTATCATGCCGCCAAGAAAGATTGGAACTAGGGCGAACCCTGGATCTGAGGACCAGGGAAGCCATAACCAGGACGGTAGGAACCAAGAACACAGTGAAGAGGAAGATTATGTTGAACAGGATGACTCCCTGTATGAAGAGGAGGAGGAAACATATGATGTTGAGGATTTGAGATAGAGGCTGAAGAAGGAGAAACTGAGGTTGAGCAACCAGTACCAAACCCAGGCATGGATCCCATGGGACAGTTCATGCAACTACTAAGGAAGAACTTGGAACGTCAACCCAACCCACCCCCTCAAGGAAATAACAATGTTGTGGCAAACTCTTTCAGGGCTTTCAAGTCCCTTAAGCCCCCTGAGTTCCACGGATCAGCCGACCCAGTTGAGGCAAGGGCATGGCTAAAGGAAATGGAGAAATCCTTTGAGATTCTGAGTACCGATGAGGCACAGAAGACTGTATTTGCTACCTACCTTCTGAAAGGAGAGGCCAACTACTGGTGGGAGGCCAAGAAAAACATGGAGACAGATGCTATTATAACCTGGGAGAGATTCAGTCAGTTGTTTTGGGAAAATATTTCCCGAGGTTTATGGAAAACCAGATGGAGCTCAAGTTCTTGGAGCTAAAGCAGAATAAATCTGTAGCAGAGTACGAAGCAAAATTTACTGAGTTATCAAGGTTTGTGCCGGAGTTTGTGAGCACCGAGGAAAAGAAAGCTAGGAGGTTTCAGCAGGGACTGAAACCGTGGATTCAGAATAGGGTGGCAATCCTTGAGCTTACTGATTATGCCACTCTGGTGCAAAAGGCAACAATTGTAGAAGCCGGAAGTGAACAGATGCAGAAGGAAAGAAAGAGGGAAATAAAGAGGAAAAGTATGAGCATGGGTGGAGGTTCCGCAGGAGGGAGCTTCCCAACTAGATTTAATCGAGGAGCAGTGTCCCTACCGGGAAAGAACACTGGGTTTAAGCGGCCAATGAGTGTGAATGTGAGCCAGAGCGGCCAGAAGTCAAGAATGTCCTATTCCAACCAGTCTCGACCCCCATTGCCAGCCTGTAACACTTGTGGAAGGATGCATTCTGGGGAGTGTAAGGAAAGCCAGTAACCTGCTTTAAGTGTGGACAAGTGGGCCACTATTCCCAAATGCCCTTCGTCAACCCCTGCCGTCATTCCAACCACCACTTGTCATCAGTGTGGACGCCCGGGTCATTGGAAGAGGGAATGCCCAATGAACAAACCAGCAGCTTCAGGAGCAAGCAGAGCTGCTCCAATAAGCCACCTACTGCGAGGACTTTCAACATGACAGTCCAAGATGCTATGAAAGACTCAGATGTGATAGCAGGTACCCTTTCTCTAAATTCATCAGTGCAAATGTTTATTTGATTCTGGAGCAACTAAATCTTTTATATCAAAGGACTTTGCGCATAAATTAAGACTTAAGGCTGAACCCTTGATAGAACCCTTACAAGTAGAAATAGCCAACCATGAAATTATTCCTGTTAACCAGATTCACCCCGCCTGTGAGTTAGGCATAGGGGAACAATCTTTTAGTGTTGATCTGATTCCTTTTAAATTAGGGGAGTTTGATGTAATTTTGGGAATGGACTGGCTATCTAGCAATGATGCTCAGATAGACTGTAAGGGGAAGAAAGTTAAGTTGAATATCCCAGGAAGAAAGAAGTCATATTTAGAGGAAAGAGGCAGACGCAGAAATTTTTGACCATGGCCCAGGCCAAAAGATGCTACGAAAAGGAAATGAGGCTTACCTAGCCTATGTGGTGGACACACAGAAGGAGGTGCCCAACTTGCAAGATATTCCGGTAGTCAACGAATTTGAAGATGTATTTCCACAAGACCTTCCGGGATTACCACCCGATAGAGTGATTGAATTTGCTATTGAGTTGGCCCCAGGGACGGCGCCAGTTTCAAAGGCACCTTACCGGTTAGCCCCATTAGAAATGAAGGAATTAGCTACCCAATTGCAGGAACTTTTGGATAAGGGTATGATAAGACCCAGTGTGTCTCCGTGGGGAGCACCAGTGTTATTTGTTAAGAAGAAAGATGGGAGCATGAGGCTGTGCATCGATTACCGAGAGTTGAACAAGCTAACCATAAAGAACAGGTACCCGTTACCTAGAATAGACGATCTGTTCGACCAGCTAAAGGATGCTGTTTATTTTTCCAAGATTGACCTGAGAACTGGATATCACCAACTAAAGATTAAACCCGAAGATATTCCCAAGACCGCGTTCCGTACCAGGTATGGGCACTATGAGTTCTTGGTAATGTCCTTTGGATTAACCAACGCCCCAGCGGCTTTCATGGATTTAATGAACAGAGTATTCAAGAAGTACTTGGACAAGTGTGTGATAGTTTTTATCGATGATATTTTAATCTACTCAAGGACGAGGCAGAACATGCAGAGCATTTGAGGATAGCTCTAGGAATACTCAGAGAGGAACAGTTATTGCCAAATTCTCGAAGTGTGAATTCTGGCGGAATGAAGTACAGTTTTTAGGACATGTGATCAATAAAGAAGGAGTATTGGTCGACCCCTCCAAGATAGAGGCGGTCTCAAATTGGGAAAGGCCAACCACACCCACAGAGGTAAGGAGTTTCATAGGATTGGCCGGCTACTATCGTAGATTTGTACAGGACTTTGCGAAGATCGCAGCCCCTTTGACACGACTTACTCGTAAGACAGAGAAGTTTGAATGGACGGAAAAATGCGAGAACAGTTTTCAGAATTAAAGAAAAGGTTGGTAACGGCCCCGGTGTTGGCATTGCCAGACGGAAAAGGAGATTTTGTGATATATAGTGACGCGTCGCACAAAGGATTAGGGTGTGTGCTTATGCAGCACGGTAAGGTGATTGCGTATGCGTCGAGACAACTGAAGGAATACGAGATTAGATATCCTACTCATGACCTTTAGCTTGCGACAATAGTTTTTTGATTAAAGATTTGGAGGCACTACTTGTATGGAGAGAAGTGCGAGATTTTCATAGACCATAAGAGCCTCAAGTACATATTTACGCAGAAAGAGCTCAACATGCGCCGGAGGAGATGGTTAGAAACTAATCAAGGACTATGATTATGAGATTCCTCTATCATCTAGGGAAAGCCAATGTGGTGGCTGACGCCCTTAGCAGGAAGGAAAAGCTCAAAATGATAATGACTTCGGAAGAATTAATAAGGGATTTTGAGAGAATGGAAATAGAAGTAAAGGTAACCGGAACCGGAACTGAAAAGCTGTTTGAGATCTCGATGCAGCCAGAGTTATTGGAAAAAGATTAGATTGTGCCAAGAGAAAGTAATGAATGAAGACAGAAAGTCAATGATGGAGAAGAGATACATACTAAGACAGATGATAAAGGGATAATGAGGTGCTCCTACCGGATTTGGGTTCCGAATGTTCAAGAGCTTAAAGACGAGATTTTTGGATGAAAACCATAGTTCAAGTTATTCCATTCACCACGGAAACACCAAGATGTATAGGGATTTGAAGGAATATTACTGGTGGCCCAACATGAAGAGGGACGTAGCAGAATGGGTAAGCAAATGTTTGACTTGCCAAAGAGTAAAGGCAAAGCACCAGAGACCCAGTGGACTTTTACGACCCTGGAAATTCCCGAATGGAAATGGGAACAGGTAGCCATGGATTTTGTTGTCGCTTACAAGGACGAAAGCCAATAATGATGCCATATGGGTAATTATAGACCGACTGACAAAGTCAGCTCATTCATTCCTATCAATGAGAGATACACGGTCGATAGACTGGTGGGACATTTACCTTAAGTAAATAGTGACGCGATATGGAGTCCCAGTGTCCATGGTCTCAGACTGAGACCCCAGGTTCAACTACAGATTTTGGAAGAGCTTTCCGGAATGTGCGGGGACCAAATTAAACATGGAATACCGCTTACCATCCCCAAATGGATGGGCAGAGTGAAAGGACCATCCAGACACTAGAGGATATGTTGAGAGTCTGTGCAATAGACTTTAAAGGAAGTTGGGATGATCACTATGCCGTTGACGAGTTTTTTTTATAACAATAGCTTTCTTTCCAGCATCGGAATGCCACCTTATGAGGCCCTGTACGGAAGAAGGTGTCGATCTCCCTTATACTGGGATGAAGTAGGAGAGCGGGAAGATGCTCGGACCCGAAGTGGTCCCAAAGGACCAAAGACCATAGTGAATTCATCAGAGGACGGCTGGTAGCAGCCCAAGGACAGACAGAAGAATATGCAGACCTAGCCCGAAAGGACAAGGAGTATGAAGTAGGGGACTTAGTACTGCTAAAAGTATCCCCTTGGAAGGGATTAATGAGGTTCGGAAGAAAGGGAAACTAAGCCCAAGATACATTGGACCTTTTGAGATACTAAGACGGATTGGGAAGTTAGCTTAGAGCTAGCCTTACCCCTGAACCTACAAACAAGTTCATAATGTGTTCCATGTGTCAATGCTAAGGAAGTATCATCGGGATGCCAGACACATAGTGGAGTACGAGCAGGTGGATATGCAACCAGATCTGACTTACGTGGAGAAACCAGTAAAGATTATGGATAAGAAGGAGCAGGTGCTTTCGGAATAAAGTGATCAAGCTAGTCAGAGTTCTATGGCAGAATCATAATGTGGAAGAATCAACTGGGAACTAGAGAGCGTAATGCTAGAAAAGTACCCCAATTTGTTTTC
This sequence comes from Apium graveolens, assembly GCF_009905375.1. Classification (NCBI taxonomy): domain Eukaryota; kingdom Viridiplantae; phylum Streptophyta; class Magnoliopsida; order Apiales; family Apiaceae; genus Apium; species Apium graveolens. Next base: position 158,892 of record NW_027420613.1, on the reverse strand, counting down.
TATCTGATTCCGGGACGGATCCTTTTAAGGAGGGGAGACTGTAATAACCCCAAAATTTTTAAACTTTTGTAACCCTTATGAATAGTGTTTTTGCTGATTATGCTGAATAAGAAAACTTTTCATGCCACACTATGTAGGGGTTCTTTTATTGATTTTGAGATCTATTAGCACTCTATATGGTATATAAGTGTATGTAAAGATCGTCAGAATCCAAATTCGAACACTTTGATTTTTCCCGAAAATCCACCAGATACAGAAAGAATTGAGTATAAGGTAACAGGATTAAAAGGATTTTAATTCAAGGATTATAAGAGAGATCATAAAAGGAATATAATTATTGAGAAAGGTTAAGGAAACCTAAGTAATAAGATCCCGGGTATGATCCCTCAAACGATAAACGAGAACGAAAGTTAAGTGAACCGTATAACAGATAGCGGTCATTAGGCAAGTAATTAGGAGTTAATCAAAGAGGTTAGTGATGATGATGTCATCAAACCAATAAGAAGAGGACAAGCATGGGAAGATGACATAAGAATGATGACCTAAGCATGACAAAAAGAAGTGTGTTGTTTGGTTGATTGTGAACCACACAAAATTTACCATGGTAATAATCTAATTAATAAACAAAGTGGATCAACCAAGCCAAAAACAAATCATAACATCAAAAAAATACAAAAACACTTCCATTTTCAAGAAGAGCTCTCGCTTCTTATTTTTTTCAAAGAAGAAAACTCAAAATCCAAGTTCCAAGCTTTGTTAATTGTGAGGTAATTATCTAAGGTCCCTTATGATTAGATAAGCATATCCTAGGAGTTTTAAGCTTCTATTCTTCATGAATCTCTTCCAATAAATCAAGGAAGAAGATAATGAATAGTGTTTTCAAGATTACTAACTTTATTTTCTTTGATTTCCTTTATGATCCAAGCATTCCTAAGCTATCTCAAGGCTTCTTAAGGCTTCCTAGCTACTCTAATCACTCCAAGGAAGGTATAACACCTCCAAACCCTAACTTTACTTTGAGTATTAAGATGGTTTTGATGGTTATAGTAAATGAGAAGTATGATGCTTGTGTGCTTAGAGTTTGGATTGAATTTGTAGTGATTTGGATGTTGAAATCTTGTTTATAGTTAATAAAACTTAAGTATAGCTAGTAGTTCATGTGTGGGGTTGTATAAATTGAAAATCTTGAGGTTTGGGGACTGATGTAGTAAGGTTTGGATGAGGGTTGGTTGTATTGTTGGTTGTGAGTTGAATGGTGGTTGTTTGGAGTAGGTTTAAAACTTGGTAATCGCGTAAACATAGTCGTTGTAATGCCGATTACTTTAGACTGTTTTTGTTCTTAACAGCAGGACCTAGAACTCACTGTTAGGTTATTTTGACCATTGCCATTATTAGATAGTTCATGTTACGAGCTTCGTTTTTGATATGTGGTTCGCTTGAATCCGATTTACGGTTTAGGAGAAACGACCAGTTTGTAAGTAACGGCGTTTCGCAACCGAACCCTTACCCCTCGCCTTACTTTGAACATTGGTTAAGGCCCTAAAATGACTAATTGGATTATGAAACAATTATGTAAAGTGGGTTAGACAGTTGGTAGGGTACTCGCGAAAGAATCGCCTTAAAACTCTTAATGGTTAATTTATTAAAAATGGTGGAGCCGAGGGTACTCGAGCAACTTAAGTGAATCGTTAAGCGCAAAAGCGAACGTTAGGGTCTAATTGGTTTAAGTATAGATTCATAAGCGACTTTGGTTTAATTCCAACTTTTATTTTTATAGGTTATCAGACTCGTCCCAAGCCATTTATCACCCCCAGTCGCTCAGGCAAGTTTTCTACCCGTTATACTGTTGTTGTGATGTATATGTATATGCATTATCTTGTGATAAATGCATGATTGTTATTAGCAAATCTTGTGATATATTGGAGCATGTTGATATGGTATGTTAGGTCACACACACTGTAGAGGGGGTGAATAGAGTGTAAAGTACAATCAAATTGAACTTTAATATCTCAAGTAACAGAAAACAAACTTTATTGAAACAATAAACTCTGTTACAGTATGGAACTGTTACCTCTCAGTGATGAACAAATATCACGAGAGCTGCTAGGGTTACTAATGAATAATCTTCTCGAATATGATAACACTTATAGTGTAAACCCTATGTCTGTGTTTATATACTACACAGTTACAAGATAATCGCTAATTGATATGGAATATAATTCTGCTTCCTAAAATATATTAATCAGATATCTTTTCTTCCAAGTATTCTATTTTTCATAGAATTCCTTCTTCATGCATATCTCTTTTTATGTTTATCTTGATCTTCTTTCCTTTAATCAGCTACTGTCCTTATCTGAACGTCCTTCAGCACTTAAGTTCTCATATCCATCTTCTGATGATTATCTCCTGATAATATAAGTACTGATATCCTTAAGTCCTGACTTCCAGTAAGTACTGATTTATCCTGTTTAAGTAAGATCTGAAAACTAAACATAAATCATATTAACCATGACATTATGAAATATATCTAACAATCTCCCCCAACTTGTAAATTAGCATAATATACAAGTTTAACAAATATTTGATGATGTCAAAAACATTAAGTACAAATGCATGAGAATTAGACTAGATAACTACAACTTACAGTCCTTAAAGCTTTACCAATATTTAACTTCTGATAACAGCTTCAGTCTGTACAAATATCAGAATTTAAGAAGTTGTAGATCTTGACTTGGCTTCATCTTTTGATCTCTCTGATGTCAGGAGTTGTTCTGAGATAGTTCTTCAACAAACATCTCTCAGCATATCTAAGTTCATCAATCATCCTCCTTTTAGCATCTTTAAGCTCTGCAGTATCTTCACCAATTTGAAAGATTGCAGCCCTGAGATCATTAATCTTAGCTTTTCTTATATCCTGATCCAGTCTGATCAAATAAGCTTTATCAGACTCAAGATTGAATTCCACAGCCCTGTAACCCATAAAGGTAGTTATAATCTTAGCAGTAATGGGCTTCATTTCAACTATATCACCCTTTTGATCTCTGTACTTTGGAACATATGTGCTGTCAGACTTAACATAATAAAGCCTTTTCTGTCTCTGAATCTGATCCTTCAAATAGTTTACAGCACTTCCTGTCAATCTGTCATCCACTTGAAGTAAGAATAGTACATGCTCCAATTCTTCAAAATACTTCAATGGAATGGCATTTTGCCTTATATAATAAACCCTACCATCTGTCATGAAGTACAACAAGATGTGTTCTTTCAAGTAGGTATGGTAAACCATTTGTACAGATTCCAGTTGATTCAATCTCTCAGGAGTTGCTCCAATACCTGGTTCACTCAAGGAAGTTGGATCATTGGTAGTGTTCTGTATTCTTCTTTCATCAGCACTTCCCAATCCAGTTTTATCTCTTGCTTCCTTTCCAGTAACTACTCTTGCTTCAAAACCACTTGCAGCAGTCTTTAAAGATTGAGTCTGTTTTGCTTTAGTGAATCCTGGTAGGAGTTTCTTTGATCTATCTTCTGATTTCAAGTTAACTTGAACTGTGTCAGAGGTTACTTGCTTCTTCGAAATATCAGAACTTACTGTCTCTTGACTCTGAACAACTTGAGCCATGTCAGAGGTTGTCTTAAAAACTTTTCTTGAAGTCAGAGCAAGATCATCCTTTTCATCAGTGATTTCTTCATTCACAGGAGGCACATAAACCTTGATAGGTTCACCAACCTTTTCTTTACCCTTGGATCTTGGATCTATCTGCGGTTGTGATTTAGCCAATGTTGCTTCAGTATTTGTCCTTTCTTTTATCACAATGCCTTTGAGTTTTGGAAGTATCTTTTTACCAGAAGCTTCAGATTTAGATGTGACTTTCTCTTATTTAAGTCTGGCTACTTCTTCTATTAAACTCTCCAAGTCCATTTCTGGATTTTCCTGAAGAAATAACTGTCTTGACATTTCTTCATCAAGATCTAAAAGTTCATCAGAACTTATCCTTTTACCAGTACCAGAACTAATTCTTTTCCCAGTATCAGAACTTGTCATGTGACTTGTGATTTCAGCTTTTCTTGATGAGAAATCTCTACCTTGACGTTTCCTTGATCATCCTTCTCATCATCCTTCCCTTTCAGTGTCTTGTCAGTCTTGCATTTGGACTTAATTACTTTCTCCCCCTTTTTGGCATCAGCAGGTAGTAGAAGAGAGACAAGGAATTCCACTGAGGCTTGGATTTCAGTAAGTTGAGATTGCTGAGAAGCTTGATTTTTCAGAATATCATCAATCTGAGCTTGTTGTTTTTCTTGAGTCTTCTCAATATAAGCAATCCTGTCAAAGGTAGGTTTGAAGAACTGTTTCTTATTAATCTTGTGAACTTGATCTTGTTTGATAAATTCTTCCCGAATCTTGTGTAGCTCTGCATGAGTAGTTGAATGAAGACCTTGTAGATGTTTAGTACTCAATGCAGTGACTCTAAGCTGTGTTTTGAAATCATCAGTAATTAACATCTCATCAGCTTTAGTCAAGTGCTCAGCAAGATGCTTTGCAGTTGGAACACAGGAAACTGAGTTCCATTCCTTAGTCCACTCCTGTCCTGCAGGAGTTTCACTCCAAGGCACTGGTGCTTCTCCGATAACAAACTTCTTAACAAGTTCAGATTTAAGAACAGTTTGTGGAGGGGCATGTCCTGAAGGACCTGCTTCATCAGCATCTGCATTTGGAGCAGCATCACCAGTTTCTCCAGCATTTACAGCATCAGAACTTACAGAATCAGTATCTTCTAATAAAACAACAGTGTGAGTAGCAATGAAGGCTTCAGCATCCTCTAATTGCTGATCTGGTTCTAAGTTCTGATCAACAGCCATATCCTGATGCTCACCTATATTCTGATCATCAGCATCTAGATGCAGAGAAGGTGTAGTAGATAATTCTGGAGTTTGAGCAGCATCAGAAACATGTGTTGTTGATGGATTAGTTGCTGTTGGAGCTTCTAAGAGAATTACTTCAGGCACAACCAAGGTCTGGATATCAATATCAGCACTTGTGCCTGTAGTAACATGAGATACAGATTTTTGAACAGGAGACACAGATTGTGTATTGGCCTTTTCAGTAACAGCTTCCTAAGTTAGAGTGGATGGAGAAGTAGTGACTGGAACAAATTCCTTTTCTTGTGAGATCAGAGATTCCTGATCCCCTTCCTTAGCTGCTGCTTCTTCATCATCTGAAACTGGCCTTTTTTCCCTCTATTTCTTGTATCTCTTTGTAGATATGGATTCCTTGGGAGTTTCAGGAACAGTCATTCTTCTAAGCCTCTTGAGAAGCCTAGATCCCCCAATTGCAGAATCCTTCTGAGAAGTCACTTTCTCAGTTTCTTGGACAACAGGTTCTGATGTAGAAACCTGTTCCTCACTGTCTGATTCATCTCTCAAAGCAATCCTCCTTCTCTTTTGAGGTGTTTGAGGAACAGTCTTTGTCCTCTTAGGCTTGGAAGATGAAGGTTTCACAGGAGGTTCTGAGGATGAGGTTTTGAACTGTCTGTGAAGTGGAGAGATATGATTTGAGCTATTGCCTGAGTGTTGGTTGAGTAGTATGGGTGGTAGGTGCTGATGGTTGTTGTGATGTTTGGGAGGTGGTTGTTGGTTGGCTGAGCTGTTTTTAAATTTTATCCACAAATAAGTCAAGTAAAGAATCAGACTTTAATTTCAGAACTTAGACTTATATCAGAACTTAACGATCATCATAACATAATTTCTTAACTCGAAAAATGAATGCCTATCTTAGTAAGTCCTCACACAAATTCTGATTTATTCTTCAGAACTTAATCATCAGAACATGCAATCAGAACTTGTCCTCAGAATTTGTGTAATGTGACACAATGACTGTTCATCTAAAACAACATAGATCACCACAGTGATTTCATCATTCATATGGAGTTTAGTGTGTGCATTAAGCTAAATATCAGATAAGGAGTAAAGTCGATTCACTTCAGTACATCTTAGAAATAAGGCATAACTAAAACTTGCTAAAAGCTGTCATTATTCTGAAACCTACTGTTGAATGAGTTCATGCTTGAGTCCACCTCAACTATTTTGTGCTAATTTTATGCATCTTTTTAAATTCCAGTTTACAGTGGCTTCTCAGTGTAAGTGAGTCACGACTGTTTATCAGAATTTATGCTATTATCAGAGTATTTCTCCAGTAATCATAGAGTGTGAAAAGTCACCAAGAAAATATTTTGCTTTTCTGATGCATATTTACTTAATACCAGCAATGCACTTGGGTCATTCCTTCCACATTTGTACTCTAGATCTCAAAGGAGTACCTGAAGTTTAATCCTTGATTCTTTTTCCTTTTCTTTTGATAAGTGAGGTTTATCAGCACTTAGTACATCCAAACAGATTTACTAGTATCAGAACTCAACAGATGAGAAGCAATATTCTAGTTTGTGACTTAGTAATAAGATAGACAAAGGAAACTCAACTAAGCTCAATATCAGAATTTGCTTGTGTCAATGAATTTCCACAGAAATAATTACTTCTAACATGGGATCCCTTGTTTATTGAAGACTACTAAGTCAACATCTAGCACAGTTATCCTCATAGGATTGAATAGTTACACAAACAGACATATCATTTTTAGAGTTTAGAAACATATATCAGACAACAGTCAGTACTTAAGCACATTTTTCAATTAAGCACAAAATACACAAAGAGAGTAAATTCTATAAATACTGATCATAAAGTCTGATACATCATAACAAAACTAAGTAGATTTAGAGAAAAAACCTGAAACCATTCCAAGTTCATTTACCAATCTTGTAAAAGTAGCTTCACACAATGGTTGCTAGTTGTTGATCTGTTGGAACAAAGTGCAATTCCACTGTACCTTCATCCACATGTTCCCTGATGAAGTGATACCTGATGCTGATGTGCTTTGTCATAGAGTGTTGAACTGGATTACCTGTCATAGCAATAGCACTTTGATTATCACAGTAAATAGGGATTTTGAAATATGTTAACCCATAATCCAGTAACTGATTCTTCATCCAAAGAATCTGTGCACAACTGCTTCCTGCAGCAATATATTCTGCTTCTGCAGTTGATGTGGAAATTGACTTTTGTTTCTTGCTAAACCAAGAAACCAATCTGCCTCCAAGAAATTGGCAGCTTCCACTTGTGCTTTTCCTGTCAATTTTGCAACCTGCAAAATCTGCATCTGAGTAACCTATTAGTTTAAAATCTGATTCTCTGGGATACCACAATCCCAGATCAGCTGTTCCCTTAAGATACTTGAATATTCTTTTTACAGCTGTTAAGTGAGATTCTCTTGGATCTGCTTGAAATCTTGCATAAAGATAGGTAGCATACATGATATCAGGTCTACTAGCAGTTAGATAGAGTAGAGAGCCAATCATACCTCTGTAATCAGTAATATCTACTGACTTACCAGTATCCTTGTCCAGTTTTGTTGCAGTGGCCATGGGAGTGGATGCACTTGAACTATCTTGCATTCCAAATTTCTTCAGCAAGTTTCTGGTGTACTTAGTTTGACAAATAAAAGTGCCTTCTTCATTCTGCTTGACTTGAAGGCCCAGAAAATAGCTAAGTTCCCCCATTATACTCATCTGATACCTTGACTGCATCAGTTTGGCAAACTTCTTGCAAAGTCTGTCATTTTTAGACCCAAAAATGATATCATCAACATAAATCTGGACCAGAAGTAAGTCCTTTCCATGGTTGAGGTAGAACAGTGTTTTGTCTATAGTCCCTCTGTTAAATCCACTTTCCAGAAAAAACTGAGCTAAAGTCTCATACCATGCTCTAGGAGCTTGCTTAAGTCCATAAAGTGCTTTATCAAGCCTGTAGACATAATCTGGATGTTTGGAATCTACAAAGCCTGGAGGTTGTTCAACATATACTTCCTCCTCCAATTCTCCATTGAGAAAAGCACTTTTCACATCCATTTAAAAGACAGTAAACTTTTTGTGAGCAGCATAAGCCAAAAATATCCTTATGGCTTCTAATCTAGCAACTGGTGCAAATGTTTCATCATAATCAATTCCCTCCTGTTGAGAATATCCTTTTGCAACCAGCCTTGCCTTATTTCTTGTAAATATGCCATCACTGTCAGTTTTGTTTCCGAATACCCACTTTGTACCAACAACAGATCTATTCTTTGGTCTTGGCACTAGGGTCCAGACTTTGTTTCTTTCAAATTCATTTAACTCTTCCTACATTACTTGCACCCAGTCAACATCTTGAAGAGCTTCTTCCACTTTCTTTGGCTCAGTCTGAGAAAGAAAAGAATTGTAAAGACATTTGTTTGAAGTACCTGTTCTAGTTCTGAACCTGCATCAGTATTTCCAATTATCAAATCAGGTGTATGTGATTTAGTCCACTTCCTTGTAGATGGAAGGTTTTCTCTAGAACTGGATGCTCCCCCATGATTCATGCTGTCTTCAACTTCATTTTTTAATGCTCCCCCTAAAACTATGCTCCCTGAGTTGGATTCTTCAGAATTTAGATTTTCAGAACTATCAGAACTTGGCTTATCAGAACTTGACGAATCAGAACTTGAAGAGCCAGATGTATGTTCTGATGCTTCTGGAGATGTGGTAAGATCTTGAGTATGCTCCCCCTGCATAGGTGCATCTTCCTTTGGCGTAGTCACCATAGTTTCAATAACATCAGAGTTTAATCCATCAGAGTTTATAGTATCAGGACTTAGATTGTCAGGATTTTCAGTATCAGAATTTGAGTCTTCATTTGCAAATCTCAGCTGTTCATGATCAATAAAATCTTCAAGTCCAGTAATCTTCTTGTCATCAAAAAAGACATTGATAGATTCCATGACCACTCTTGTTCTCTTATTATAGACTCTGAAGGCTTTTGTGGAAAGTGGATATCCAACAAAGATTCCTTCATCAGCTTTTAGATCAAATTTGGATAGCTGTTCAGGATGAGTCTTGAGAAAAAAACACTTGCATCCAAATACATGAAAATACTTCAGATTTGGCTTCTTTTTCTTCACCATCTCATATGGTGTCTTTCCTTGCTTGTTAATGAGTGTTGCATTTTGAGTAAAACAAGCAGTCTGCACAACTTCAGCCCATAAATAGGTTGGAAGCTTTGCTTCTTCAAGCATTGTACGTGCAGCTTCAATGAGAGTTCTATTCTTCCTTTCAACAACTCCATTTTGCTGTGGAGTTCCAGGAGCAGAAAATTCCTGCTTAATTCCATGGTTTTTGCAGAACTCTTCCATTATCAAATTCTTGAACTCAGTGCCATTATCACTCCTTATGGTTTTCACAGAATCTTTGACCTATTTATCCAAATGTTTGACATGATCAATCAAGATAGATGCAGTTTCACTTTTTGTGTGCAAGAAATACACCCATGTGTATGTGGTGAACTCATCCACTGTGACCAACGCATATTTCTTCTTTGCAATAGACATGACATTCACTGGACCAAATAGATCAACATGTAGTAGATGATAAGGCTCAAAAATTGATGATTCAGTCTTGCTCTTGAATGAAGATTTTCTTTGTTTGGCCTTCTGACAAGAATCACAAAGGCCATCAGGAGCAAATACTGACTTTGGCAGTCCTCTCACAAGATCTTTCTTGACCAGCTCATTTATATTGTTGAAATTTAAATGAGAGTTTCTTGTGCCAATTCCAGCTTTCTTCAATTGATGTTCTACTCATCAGACAGATTGCAGAACCATCAGTACTTGTTGAAAGCTTAGCTTCATAAATGTTACCACGCCTGTATCCTTTCAGAATAACTTTTCCTTTAGATTTACTCACAACTTCACAGTGTTCTTCAAAGAAATCAACATGATAACCTCTGTCACAGATTTGACTTATACTCAGCAGATTGTGTTTAAGTCCTGAGACGAGAGCTACTTCTTTAATGATGACATTCCCAAGATTGATATTGCCATATCCCAAAGTTTTTCCAATGTTGCCATCTCCATAAGAAACACTTGGGCCAGCTTTCTCCACAAAGTCTGATAGCAGGGCTTTATTTCCAGTCATATGTCCTGAACATCCACTATCCAGAACTAGGATATATTTCCTGTTGCCCTGCAATCACAAAGACCACTAATGATTAGTTTTAAGGACCCAGACTTGCTTGGATCCTTTGGCCTTATCAAGTTTGTTGACATTTGCAGCGGATTTAGCATCAGAGTTTATGTTAACATTTTTCTTATCAAAATTTACACTATCAGACTTTGTATCAGAATTTACACTAGAAGGAACAATGGAAACTTTCTTTAAAGAAGGTTTTATTTGATAATAATCATAGTACAAACTATGATATTCCTTACAAGTATAAATGGAATGCCATAAACTACCACAATGAAAACAAGGATTTTGTGGCTTATATCTAACATACTGACTCTTAACTCCTGACTTTGAAAGTAAGGAGTTTATGTTCTTATTCTTCCTGCAAAAAGAAGCCAGATGGTTAGAACTTCCACAGTTATGACACGTTTTCCTAGGAGCTTCAGGAACAGGCTTATAATCATTGCTTTTATTCACACTTTCCTTTCCATTCCTATTTTTCCTAGGTGATTTTACCTTGTTTGCATTCTTAACATCTTTCAGGTTATGCTTAAGCTGCTTCTTAGTCATTAAGCTTATGTTTACTTTAGCTGTCTTTTCCTGTTTTAGTTTGTCAGAAGTTAATCCCTCTTTAACTTCTGATTTCTCATTATCAGACTTTATAGTTACAAACTTAACAGGTTTTAATTTTGGATTTTGCTTAACAACAGGGTTAATTTCTACAGTTCTTTTATCATTCTTATCTTCTTCATAACCTAAGCCCTCTTTCCAATTTTCACTACTTAGCAAATTTTGAGTTGTTCTGCCAGAGTTAGTCCAAGTCCTGATTATCTCTCTTTCCTTTTCTAACTCAGTTTTTAGAGATTCATTCATTTTCAGCACTTCATCCCTAACATAAAAAGCATCATCTCTATCCTTCTGAGTTTGATGGAACATAACTAACTCTTTTTCTAAGAAATCATTTCTTTTCTTAAAAGCAAGATTTTCAGAAGTTAATCTTTCACATGTTAAAGTTTGATCTCTATAACTAACAAACATGGTTTTAAGATATCTTCTCAACTCATTAATATCATCAGTATGAAAAGCATAAGTAGTCTGAGGTACCTTTGTTTCAGCAGCTTCAGAACTGCTCTCAGCACTTTCTTTATCAGCATTTGCCATCAAAGCATAGTTCTCCTCACTTTCAGAGTCTGACGTGTTTGTCCAGCTTTTCTTCTTTGTGACAAGAGCCTTGCCTTTGTCACCCTTCACTTTCTTACAATCAGGAGATATGTGGCCTTTCTCACCACAATTATAGCATTTGACATTGGTATAATCTCCTATATCAGACCTTCCTCCTCTGCCCTCAGATCTTCTGAAATTCTTCTTATCAGAACTTGTGCCTTTCCTGGAAATCTTCGTTCCCTTCCTGAACTTCCTGTATGCAATCTTTGTGATCCCTTTCACCATAAGAGCACACAGCTTCATCATCTCCTCATCAGCATCAGTCTCAGGCAAGCTTTTAGAATCTGAGTCATCATCAATTTCAGAACTTGATGACTCAGTATCAGACTTTGTGAAAAGAGCTTTACCCTTGTCTTTCCTTGAGGTAGCTGCCTTGGGGGATTCTTCTTCAGCCTTAAGAGCACCTTTCCTCTTGCTTCTTTGTTCCATCTCAAGTTCATGAGTCTTGAGCATTCCATAAATTTCATCAAGAGTTATTTCATCAAGACTGTAGTTGTCTCTTATTGTTGTTGCCTTCAAATCCCAACATTCAGGAAGAGCTAACAGGAATTTAAGGTTTGAATCTTCAAGATCATACTCCTTATTAACCAGTGACAGATCATTCAAGAGTTTGACAAATCTATCATATAAATCAGTCAATGACTCATTAGCCTTTGAGTCAAAGTATTCATACTCTTGAGTGAGTATTGTCTTCCTGTTCTTCTTAATTGTATCAGTTCCCTGACACCTTATTTCCAGAGCATCCCATATCTCCTTAGCAGTCTTCCAGTTAATTACCCTGTTTGACATTACATTATCAATGGCACTATGCAGTAAGTGTCGTACCTTAGCATCCTTAGCAATTGATGCGATATCTTAAGCAGTATAATCACTCTTCTCCTTTGGTACGGTCTTTGCTGCTTCACCTGCAACTGCAACAACGAGCTTGGTTGGTTTGTGAGGTCCTTCCTTGATTCTATCAAGATATTTTGGATCTGTAGCTTCCAGAAACATGGTCATCCTCACCTTCCATATAGCATATTCAGATGGTCTCAGTATGGGAACTCTGATGGTTTCATACCGACTTTGAATTTGTGTCTTTGGAGGTTCTTCAGTTTTGGTAGGCTTGGTTGGAGTTTCTGTGTCAGACATGATTGTGTTTGGATCTTTAACTGTATGTGCGTTAACAGATAGGCTCTGATACCACTTGTTAGGTCACACACACTGTAGAGGGGGTGAATACAGTGTAAAGTACAATCAAATCGAACTTTAATATCTCAAGTAACAGAAAACAAACTTTATTGAAACAATAAACTCTGTTACAGTATGGAACTGTTACCTCTCAGTGATGAACAAATATCACGAGAGCTGCTAGGGTTACAATGAATAATCTTCTCGAATATGATAACACTTATAGTGTAAACCCTATGTCTGTGTTTATATACTACACAGTTACAAGATAATCGCTAATTGATATGGAATATAATTCTGCTTCCTAAAATATATCAATCAGATATCTTTTCTTCCAAGTATTCTATTCTTCATAGAATTCCTTCTTCATGCATATCTCTTCTTATGTTTATCTTGATCTTCTTTCCTTTAATCAGCTACTGCTCTTATCTGAACGTCCTTCAGCACTTAAGTTCTGATATCCATCTTCTGATGATTATCTCTTGATAATATAAGTACTGATATCCTTAAGTCATGACTTCCAGTAAGTACTGATTTACCCTGTTTAAGTAAGATCTGAAAACTAAACATAAATCATATTACCCATGTCATTATCAAATATATCTAACATATTTTTTTAATTTATTGTAATTTTCATTTAAATTTTGGTGATTTGCGTTAAATCTTTGATGATTCGAATTGTAGCTTGGTGATTTTATAGGTTGCGCAGGTATCAATATGTTAGTAATGATTCAAGTTTTAGTTACTATCAATTCGATTCTGGTAACTTTGTTGTGATGGTTTCGGTCATGTAAAGGTAGTTATGATGGTGACAAATGTGCATGATAATTGTGCTAGTGATGATGATAATTAAGGTGGTATATGTGTGGTGGAGAGTTATGAGGGAGCTGAGAGTGGATCAGCAAGTGCCTGACCTGTCCGATAGTGAAAGCTGAACAACAGCGATCGAGCGGACTATTACAGCCCTTGGAAATTCTAGAGGAAATTAGATCATATAGCCATGGAATTTATGACAGGCCTACCTAGGAATAAAAACGAACCACGAATCCATATGGGTCATTATAGATAGACTGACTAAGTCCGCGTATTTCCTTCCAATCAACGAGAGATACACAGTGGACAAGCTGGTAGATATTTATCTAAAAGAGATTGTAATGAGAAAAAGAGTTCCCGTTTCCATAGTGTCGGACAAGGATTCAAGGTTTAACTCCAGATTTTGGAGGAATTTTCAAGAATACGTAGGCACTAGACTAAAAAAGAGTACGACTTACCACCCCCAGAAAGACGGGAAGAGTGAAAAAACCATTCGGACTATAGAAGATATGCTAAGGGTCTGTGCAATTGACTTTAAAGGAAGTTGGAATGACCATTTTCCTCTGATTGAGTTTTCCAACAACAATAGCTACCATGCATACATAGGAATGCCCCTGTATGAAGCTCTTTACGGAAGAAGTTGCCGCTTTCCCTTATCTTGGGATGAAGTGGGCGAACATAAGATTCTAGGACCTGAACTGGTCCAGTATACGCGAGCGACAGTGAGATTCATCAGGAAGAGACTGATAGCGGCTCAAGACAGACAGAAGAAGTACGACGACCAGACTAGGAAGGATAGAGAATATGAAGTGGGAGATTCAGTGCTGCTAAAAGTGTCTCCGTGGAAAGGAGTGATGAGGTTGGGAAAGAAAGGGAAGCTGAGCCCTAGGTTCATTGGGCCATTTAAAATCTTGAAAAGAATAAGAGCTCTAGCTTACGCCTTGCTACCTAACTTAAAACAAGTGCACAATGTGTTCCATGTGTCAATGCTGAAAAAGTACCATGCTAATGCGCGACATGGGATAGAATACGAACAGATAAACCTACAACTGGACCTGGCCTACAAAGAACAACCGGTGAAGATAATGCACTAGAAGGAACAAGTGCTGAGGAATAAGACTGTCAAGCTAGTCAGAGTCTTGTGGAGGAACCATAATGTTGAAGAACCAACACGGGAACTAGAAGAAGCGATGAAAGAAAAGTATCCCCGCTTGTTTTCGATTTAATTCCAAGACATAATCCTTTCAAAGGGGAAAAACAATAATAACCCGAATTTTTGGGACTTTGTAAAAATGATGAATGAATGGTAATCTTGCCGATCGAGGAAAAACTTTTTAGCCCACACTATGTTAGGGTATGTAAATTAAGTTTCCGAGTTGATATAGTGGTTATACGTACCAAATGAGTGTATGTAAAAGTCGTTAGTTTTCGAAAAAAAAACCCAGTATTTCAAAACGGCTTTATTTTACGAGCTATCAATTAAAGTAATACGAGAATCACATTACGATCAAGGATTCAAAATCCTACGAGTGAAACCTAAGTACAAGATTACAAAATATAAGGATTTATAAGAAATGATTAATCCGCGAATCACTTACGAGGATTTATCATGATTACGAGAAAGCCACCAAGTGAATACGTAAGTGAATGAATAAACGTAATAAACCTATGCAACTTCCCATGCAAGCCATGAAAACCATACAAACTAATTAGTACAAGAATTCAACCAGGGATTGGTGATTAAATAGTAAACCTACTAAGAAGCATAATAACTGGTTGGATGAATAGTAGTAGTGATGGGCTTGGTACTACCCTACCTTATAGGTTTAGAAAATGGGCCATGATTCTTGATTATTACAAGTAATATATCTATCAAAAGTTTAAAAAATCATCCAACACACCAAGAAAGAAAAAAAAACATCAAAACAACTCTCTCTCCTCCATTTTACAAGCTTCATTCGACCCTTTAGTAAAAAGAAGAAAAGCAAAATAAAAAATCCAAAATGAAGCCATGGAAAAATTCAAAAATTAATTCCCAAGATTCCATATTATCAAACTAAGGTAAGATAAATATTTCATCCAATTCTCTTGAGTTTTTCCTAGGTAAATAAAATGATAAAGATGATGATGAACAGTACCCAAATAGTAACTTCAAGTTATTTTGTTATTTTCTTCGATGATCTAGGATCTTTAAGCACACCCAATTGCATAGAAAGAATCATCCATCAAAGGAGAGCCTTCCAAGACCCCAAAAAAGGTATAAAACCTTCTTTTGAACTTTGTTTAAGTGTTAAATTTTCAAGAAAAGCATGGGTCTTGAACATATGGGACATAGTTGTAGTAGTATTATTTTGCTTTGGTTATTGTTCATGAATTGGTTGTTAAAGATAAATTTGATGAACATAGAACCTCTATTTTTGAGTTGAATAAGTAGTTAAATGATGGATTGTTGAATGTTGGATGATTGGTATGGTATTATTCTTAAAACGAACCATGGATCGTAAATGTAACATCGTTATAATACCCGATTTATGATGATTAGTTTTTTGCAGAATTATAGAGTATGTAAACTGTGTATTCTTGAAAAATAATACTTGTAAATGATAGATCTTTTATTAATAATTGTTTAAGCACTTGTATCGCTTGATTTCAATTTGCGATTCAAAAGTTAGGTATGTTTTAGTAAACATGATTTATGTGACAAAAACTGCTACGAATTATGAACTTTGGGAGTATGAATAATTGACTTCAAATTATTCAAAAGTCATGAAATATTTAAAAAGATTGGGAAATGGAGTAAATAAGTTGTCATAAAAATTTCAATTGAAAATATTGATTTTTCGATTTGATACAAATGTCGGAGCCGAGGTCGCACGAGTAGAACTAGCAAAACAATAAAGTTCTTGTTTATAGATTATCGGATAAACTCGAGAGCACCCTCCTCCTCGAAACCCCCATGCTAGTTTAAAAACCCAACTCAAGATTACCATCGTGTTATGAAAAAGATTTACTGCATTGACGTATGATGCCATGTTTACCATGATTTCAATTACGAACTATTATAAGACAAGATTATTTGTAATAAAGCATATATCGTATTATATGTTAATGTTAGCGATCGAGTAGCGTGGTTTACATACTGTAGACTGAGAGTCGGTCGGTATATATTATTTAGAAATTTGAAAGTATTTTGTAGATGTTTTGGACGAGTAAATTCCTTATCTATATATTCCAAGGGCGATGTCCTCTTACAAATTATTAAATACCTCAATTTTTTATTAAAATTATTTTTAAATAACGTAGTCCCTCAACTTATATTATTCAACTAAATGATGAATATTATTCCAAATATTCATTTAAAAGAAGAAGTATTCTTAGACGTTTACTTAATTATTAATTTCAAACACTTAATATATATTTATAATGTAATTTAATTACTTTAACATAAATTAGTTGAGGATTAATATTTCAAATATTCTTTTGAAACTAGATAGTTTGAGGTTTAATTATTTCAAAATAATTATTTAATTATTAAATATTTATTTAATGATTTTAGATGATTAAAAATCATAATTATTATTTTAAAAAAATTTCTGAGTTTCAGAAAATCATTTTAGTCTTATCCGAACTTTAAAAAATATTATTTCGATCTAATTTAAATATATTGACTACAGTGTCAAAAGAAACTCCCCCTTAAATATTTATCTGTTGACAATGGTCAACTCACGTTATTATAAGACTTCCTTCAAACATTTCCTGTATATATATATATATCGTGTAATACTTATCAATAAGCACACGCTTGGGGAACTTGAATATAAGTTCTAAAGATACGATAGGATTCTTAAAGGACCAGGAGCGATAGACTTCAATACTCTATGTACTGGGGCGACTACTGGTGTGCCACATGTAAACATGTGAAGTATATGAAAAGCCTGGAAGTATGGGCCACACATAAAATGCCCGAATGCGGTAAGGGTGATAACTGGATGTATGGAAGTCGTCTTTCTACTAATAGAGAACAATGACAATATTCTATTATACGACTGATCATTTTATAGTAGGGGCTCCAGTGAATGTCATATTCGTCCAATTGGAATTGATATGCAATACCGTAACCGAAGCCTATGTGATGGGTTTACTGGAAAGGTATTCGTAGACTAAATGAGTCAATAAAAGATAATATTTTCAAAGGAGGTGTGTATCACTAGGAAAACTGCTTTCAAATAAATACATATCCTTATACGGATTAATATAATTTCTTTTAATAGTCTTTTTACACTGTTGATTATTATGCTGAGCAATATAGCTCACACTTGTTTTCTTAAAATGTCACAACACAACAGTTAACGAAGATGCCGATCAGAAAGCTGATAGCCCGAAAATGCATTGGAAATAGGCAGATTTTCTGTAGGTTGTCTAGGACGGTGCCACAGATAGCACATATGAGCTGGTTCAGTTTTCAGCTGTTTTGGTTCGGCTAATATATAAGTATGACTTATGTATTATATTTATGAACAAAAGTTTATTTGGATGCCGGTCTAACCTTAAATAGAGGTTAAACCTGCGGCGAGACTTAATTAATTTTGGTTTGTAATAACTATCACTTTATGGATTTAGGAATTCTAGTAATGTATTGTTTTCGTTTCCAAGACAATAACCTGTGTGTTTGTGTAATAATAAGTGTGGGTCGTAAATGTGTGAGTATTTATATGGTTGTTCAAGATAAGTGTTATAACATTATTCAAGACGGTGTGGCCTCCTAAATCCCTTACCCGCATCATAAATATTTCTTGACATATTATAGTTGTTAGGAGTTAACAAATATATAGTATATAAAATTGAATGATTATGTCTAACTGATAGATAGTTAGTGTTTAATTCATTGATATCTTATTTTAAGACATTTAAATTATAATATTAGACAATTCCATGCCAAATCAGTTTCATAATTTAAATTATATTAAAATAAGGTACAACATAATTATTAGTATCTAAAATACTCAACAAGTATCATTAAATGATATATTATTAATATTTTATTACAAATAATTGTGAGATTTTAAGTTCTAGTGAATTTGCTATATTTGACAGATTCATTACAATTTAAAATGAGCATCATAGTTATTCTTATTAATATTATTTATCAATAAAGAATGTTGTTGATAATAATTTTATAAAGATAGATTATGGAGCTTTTGACATGAATGAGAATTGCTGCGACTTTACCCCAAGTGATCAATGCTTTTTTAAAAACTCATTTATATTACAAGACAAAATCTTTCTTTCCCTCCTTAATACTGCTAGATCATAAGTCTGTGTCTTTTTCAAATTAAAAGACATGGTCATTTATGTTTTTGTTCATTAAAACAGACTTGTGCACTCGAACAGTTTTAAGAGAAAAATCAAACATCTTTCTACAGTGGTGATTTCTTATTTCATGAAAATCTTTTTGAAATCACTATTGTACATTATTTCTCTCAAAAGATCAAATACATAATTTTTATTCATACAAAGCTTTCATATATTAAAAATGTATTTTATTCGTATTTTGTTATATGTTTGATAATGCAGGTTCAGCCTCCAATGGCTTTCTTTTAGATTGATAGTCATGAGGTTCAAAACCCACAACTTATATCATAGACTGTAAAGAAAAACACTGAAACAGAACCAACCAACACTCTCTTACCCCTGAAATGAAGTAGGAACGAATGTGAGGGAGAAAGTGCCTTGGTTCACCACATAAGGAAGGTTCTGAGGTCAATCCAGCAGCCCTGTCTCCTACAAAGTCGAGTAGTATTCAAATTGAGGCAACAGTTTTCTCCCATTAATCTCCTCAAAAAGTTGTACTAGTTGAAAAAGACACAAAAAACAATTAATAGAATCATCCTTTCAATAGGGTGCGTCTATTGAAATTCGCATGTCGGCAAGGATATCCTAAGTAGTATCACCACCTCAAACACAAACAATTCTTGATGCACAAGGTGAGGATACATAGACAAGGAAGAGTTGACGGAAATAAGAGTTTCGTCCATTTTAAGATTAAATTCAATTGTTCACGGTTCTCAAATGGACAAATTACAATTACAGGTGTTACGAGAGGATACTGATCCAATTGCCATAAGTCACTGATCAATGTCTACCTCCCCAGGTCTAAATCCCCTAGATGCATCTGCAAATAGTGGGTCTGACATACGCGCACATCGATAACATATTAACAATGATTAAGATTTACCTGATGAGAGTCACAAGGAAATGTCTTTATAGACATTTGAAGGAAACTTTGATCGATATGCAAATTTTTTTGTATCATTTTTACCTTCCCTGAGTTCAAAGCTGGAACCCTCGACGAGAAATAGTAACTTGTAGATTATGATTCAAATTTACCTGACGAGTCTTGTGACAGCCTCAACCCCGGGGTTAGGAGTTGACGTCACCAACAACAATAAGAATAAACATAATATAATCCAAATTACTAATTATACATAACCACGACCCCTATACCAAAACCTTTTCCAGGTTTAAGTATGAATTAGGCTACACTATCACAACACCAACTTACACAAACCGATATGACACAAGTAATTAACACAACAACTCAATAGACCATCTTTGGTCCAACACATCCATCTCAGAGGAGCCGGACGCGAAAGGAACTGGAACTTTTCTCTAACTATCACGGAAGAATACCCTAGACATCTGTAATACATATATAAAACATTCTGCAAGGGTGAGCAATCAATTGCTCAGCAGTACCACTATATGAATAACAAGTAAAACAATATATGTAAAACGATATAGGAACATATACCAAAACTGGTTTACGAAAATAGGTAAAACAAGTATAAACTGGATAACAAAACTAGCATGCTCTATACAACAATATCATCTGTAGTGTGTTGTGTCAAAATACCAGAGTCAAATTTTAGCATGCTATTTCCTTTCCAAAAAAACCACTGTCCATTGCTGAACCCATAAATCATCTGTCCCATTACAGGGACCATAAACTACTTGTTCTGTTACGGGAACCATTAAACCAAAGTCAGATATAAAAGTGGATGAATTCTAGGGACATATGATCAGTCTATCCTACCACAATTTGTTCCAGAACTCAGAGACTAGCTAAGTCTCTGTTATGCTGGACTAAGCGGCCTACCATTGCGCGCATCCGACTTGGCCTCTTATGCAACCATGTTGGGCCGTTACCTAATAACGGGCCTCTTGCGCCATTGAACATCCAATATCTGATTCATTTTTGTCCCATTTTCAAAAGCAATTACACCTATCTCTTTTCAAACGGTTACATCACACATTCTAAAAATCCCTTTTTAATTTTAATCACAATCTAGAGATAGGCATTTTCAGAAGTTACTTTTTCCCCAAAACATCGTTTAGTAAAACATATTTAAATACGGGGAATACATAACTTAAAACGTTCCGTTCCAGTACATAATTTAAATCAACAACTATTCATATATACTGAACTGTAAAATATTAGTTCAGGGGTACTTGCCTTGCAGAGCTTGACAACTATTACTGATCGACTCTGAGTCGATTCGGACACTTAGGCTTTATCGTCTAACCACTAGATCACCTTGGATTCGACTTCAACACTTAGGTTCTTCGGTTGAGACCATACTGAGCTCGTTGACTGTCCACTAGGTTATCCTTAGTCCAACGTCCACTTTCGGTTTCCCGATTAGAACCTACAGGGTCGAAATACTCTATGTTAGTCGTATAGGTATGCTTGACATATCCTCACTAACAACCTACCCATACGATATCAAATCCCGACTCGTAATCATTCATATTATAATAGCACACAACAATTATGGTTCACGCTCTCGAAAATCGGTTCGGTGTTCGTTTCCATAAAATACGCATACTCGTAATTTATGAAATTAGGGTTATTGGTTTTGGCAAAATATTTCATCACATCTTACAATGAAGTTTCATATAAAACACATATGTATTTATATAGCCACTTGACATCCCGATAATCATCAGATACGCTCCCGTAGGTCAATTTCCCAGAAATCGGGCAGCGTCTCCCTTGTTTATCGGACTACCCATCAAAGCAATTCAACGCCAATTCCCAACAAACTAATTCAAATTGCCACAAAATAAATTTGTAGTCACGAAAATAATTTATACGAGTTGTTTTATTTATTTAAAATATTTAGGACTCAGAACAGGGTCATCACCATCCACCATGCGCTCGTAAAAGAATTCATCACGCACGACAGCAAAACTTATAGGTGCCCGAAAATATACGGGTGTCCAAATAAATTTCACCGATTAAAATTATCGCTCGCTTAAATAATAATTTGACATCACAAATTTTAGTCAAGAATTTCCTGCAGCAAAAAGGAAATTAAAATTAAAATTTATAACAGTGCAGTCCAACTGCACACACGGGCTCAACAAAAACCCAACAAAAAATCCAAGAGCCAGGCCCAACTTAACAGGCCCAACTGCAAAAGAACCAGCCTAACCAACAACAGAAGGAAGAACACAACACAACACAACACAACACGGCGCCACACGACCACACGCGGTCGTCGCCGCAACACACACCCATAACACACACAAACATACACAACACACACTAACATATGCACACAATCACACACTAACACACACACACATGCATATAATCTCACACACATATACATATATATGTATATATATGCCGAACACGACCTCACCGCCGCCACCATGCCGGAACTGGCGGAAACGGCGGCAAGAACAAGAAAGGAAAACGGCAGCCTAAATAGAGAAACAAGCAAAAATAATTACCAGGGAAAGGGAGCAACAAGGCGAGAAGAAAATTGAAAGGAAGAAGAGAGAACCGAGAGATTCGAGTGAAAGAGATTCGAGATGGAGAGATTGAGAGACGAGAGTGCAGAGATGATGAGGAGGAGGAGTTATAAATAAAGAAATAAAATGTATTATGTTGAATTGATTCCCAAGAGGCCACGTATCACAGGGAAAAACAGGAATTTAACACGTGTCCCTGGCCCAACTTTTGCAAATATTTGGTTTGCCTCTGCTTAAAATAACGTACCAGCTACGCGCTTAACGTATCGAAAAAGTTACAACTTTATACCAAAATTCTCGAAATATTCGGAAGTTAATAGAAATAAAATTTTCGAGATTTTTAAACTATTTTTAAAATGCATATAATATCCGTTTTTCACATTTACGAAAAATTAGGCGTGGGTAGGATTAATCCCGAAAATAACCAAAATAATTTTAAAATTCTCAGAATATTGTAAACGTAATAAAATACGAGCTTCATAATTTTTGAAGAATCCGAGAATTAAATATGAATTTTACCATTTAACGAAATCAGAAAATCATTTAAGAATAAATAATTAACAGAATTTTGATTTGTAAATTTTATAAAATCCCAAAAATGATCATTAAAATTATAGAAATATAAAAACAATTTTTGAGATAACCTAAGTAATTTTTGAAAATAAGATTGTCATAAAATCACTTTTTAAAAGTGAAAAAATAAAATAGAATGGTGCAACAACTAATCATAAAAACACACCACGAAATCCCACAATCATATATAAACAATAACAAGTAAGACACATGAACCATAATCAATATAAAATTCTTTATTTAATTACTTACACAATAATTACATATTTAAATATTACAAAAATGTATGAGTCGTTGTATCCTTCCCCCTTAAAAAGATTTTATCCTCAGAATCTTAACTAATTAAACAAGTGAGGATATTTGTCAAGCATATATGACTCTAACTCTTAAATAGACTCTTCTATTCAAGGATTTATTCAAAGCATATTCACTATAAGCATAAAATCATTTATAAGGACTTGCTTTTAACGAACTAGGATTTGGATCGATCATTCTATGCCAAATAAATTCGGATAAGAGCCCGTTGGCTCCTAATCATTGACTTGGTTCGAATCAGATACATGTCGCCTTAACACTGACACGTAGAACACGTTACATATATGTTGTTGTGACGGCAACATCAACTAATGGGCAACTTTACCTATATTTATCAATACCTCAAATGGTTTACTATATTTGGGACTCAACCCGTCCCTGCTATTCAAACCTAACCAATCCTTTTCAAGGTCAAATTTTGTAAATGCAATGATCCTATTTCTATATCCACATTCTGAAAATGCAAGTCCGCCTTCTTCTTTATCTATCCCGAGCTGCTTCCACTTTCTCTTAATAGTGTGGGGGAACCACACTTATGTACATACAAGGCTTCGCAAGGTAGCATTCCCATATTAGCATGATAACTATTAATACAGAGAGACTTAATCAATGGTAGGTGATTACCTCAGTTTCCTTCTAGATCCAAAATATATATACTCACAATATATCTTATACTGTCTGAATCGTCTTCGCACTTTGACCCTTCGTCTAAGGAATATAGGTGGTATTCAATTTCAACTTAGTTTCCCAACATTCGAACGCAGCTTACTCATCTTAACCCGTTAAGACTGAAAGTAATCTCATGTATTCACTTCTTATTATCTTTAGGTATTTGAACTTCACATTCCACTATTTCCAATTCTTTTATTAATTCCCCAGTATTCTTAATTACATCCAATCCTTTCTTTCTGTACCAGGCATCTATTATCATACGGCTTTGCTTAGGTAGTTGTTAATGAATTAATCGGAATCTTTTGTTAACCTCAGTCAAAATTTTATACTTAAAAATTCAACGTATAGTTGCTTCCCTGCTAATCTTCGGAGGAAAATCCTTGGGCATTCCACACAGACTTTCTTATTCTTTGAATAGCTAAGGATTTTATCAATGAATACAATCTGCTTATCCAAGTACTCCTCATATACCATGTTCTTTAAATCCTTAGAGACGATTCATATCCTTATTACTCCACATGATATCACCAGTCTTGCAACGCTCATAACTCATTCGAATGGCAATCTTTGACATGTCCTCAGGCTTGATATTAAGTAAATCCCCGAAAAATAATACAGTCCTTGAATTAGGTTGCATAAGTAATCAATCCTTAATAGTGGTTACTTAATCTTATTCATCATTTTGTTAAACTTCTGATAATCAGTACACAATCTCATAATTTCATTTCTCTTTTCCAATAACATCATGGGTGCATCCCAGGGAACTATACCCAGTATACTCACTTCTCTTTTCAATAACTTTCACAATTATCGAACTAATTACTTCGTTCCACTGGCCTCCATAGATATTCTGGGGCATTTACTTATTACTCAAACTTCCTCCAGATTTAGTATTTTCTCCTTCGTATCCTTACACATAGTGGATCTACTTTATATCCTTAGCTTATTACTTCTTTTCTCGCATGATTGGAAGAACTTCGTATTTTTCTTCCACATCCAGAAACTTACCTTACTATTGGCTTCTGAACACTTTACACTTTACTTCTTCTAAACCCACTCCTTGCCATACTACAGGACAACCATCCCGATCCTAAAACCACATCAAACGCTTCTAGCTCGAAGGGTGTCAAATTAGTTGCACCATGTCCAAATTCTAAATGCTCGATCTTTTGGTCCTTTTGAAAGTTCTTCTTCTAGCTGTGCTGGATGTTGGCCCTTGGGATGTAGTATCTTGTATAACCGTTCTACAATTCCTTGCAATATGCCCAATCTTCCCACAATTATAACATGTAACTTCTGGAATTTCCTGGATTGCATTCCGAGGTATAATGATCCTTACGTCTACAGTTGAAGCATTGCACATTCTTTTTGCGCGAGCCACTGTGTCTCTTGTCGCAGGACTTGTAACCCATTGCTGAGTTGACTGACTGGGCTGGAGTGGAAGCAACTGAAGTAACACTAGACCTAGCCTGAGATAAACTCTGTCTCTGGAATCTCTTACTCCTGTTTCGGCCAAACCGAATCTCATATCTCTGACTGGATTCTCCTTGGTCTGCCTTGTCCATAACACCTTCCGACTTCCTTTTCTTATCACTTTCTTCCTTAACAGCCTACTTCTGGTAAACTTCTATTACCAGGGCGACCTGAACTATAAAGGAGTATGTCTTGAGTTGCAATGCCACAACTCCTCTGCGAATTACAGGCTTCAACCCTTGTTGGAACTTCCTTACTTTCTGAATCTCCGTACTTACATACTCAGGAACTATTCGGGCCAATTCTGTAAATTTGGCCTCATACTCCAACACACTTCTTTCACATTGTTTCAGTTCTAGAAACTCGATTTCCATTTTATTCCTCTCATAGTCAGTAAAATACTTTTGTAGTAATAATTCTGTAAATCTCGTCCAAGAAACAGAGCCTTCTCCTTCGAACGCACGAGTGGATTTTCACCAATAATTTGCTTCATTCTTAAGAAAGTAGCTTGCATAATTTTTCTTAAGATCACCACTTACTTGCGTGAGGGTAAATGCCTTTTCCATTTCCTTAAGCCAATTTATTGCAATAACAAGATTCACTTCGCCCTAGAACTCTAGGGGTTTAGCAGACTGAAAGAATTTAAAACTAGTAATTTGGTTTAGCTCTCTTTGTTGATGTTGGTGTTGCTGAATCTGTTGGATTAACTGCAACTGTTGTTGCTGCTGCTGGCGCAACAAGTCTAGAATTTTATTTATAACTAGACCCTCCGCCAAACTACTACTATTTTCTTTAGACTGGGTAGCTTTCTTGGGTGGCATTCTCCTGAAATATAACAGGGAATTTATTCAAATACTTAAGATTGTATAACAAAAATGTCACCGTTCAAACGGTGCACCTGTGTCAGGAAAATGCTGCCCAATCAAAACACCCATGTCTTCATTCTTAGGATCCATTTATAAAATATATCTTGATTAACAACACTGGCAACAATAGCAACATTAGCAAAATCAACAATAGTACAGGAAAACTGAACTATAAAGAAACTAATCACCGTAACATGGCTCCTCAATTCAACAACAACTGACTAACTTCCCGACACTGCTCTATTAGACTATTACCACATCAACTTTAATATACTACAAGACTTGGCTGGCTATATCAACCACTTACATTGAACAAACTAGTTAATTAGGTCAATTTAAGGAACGCTGGGCTCTTCTAGGAACCAAAGTCCAAATTTCGACCAACCATTCCTCTAGAGATGATTTCTTTTCACCCATAAACGATTCATCAACTACTGACTTACTTTTCCCGAGGCTATAATTCCATCCTTAGATCCTGAACTCTCGCGGTTACCATTATTCTTAAATAACACCCTGATATAGGACTTTCATTCTTCCTGACAGTCACTCTCACTTGCTTTCAATAACGAGGACCATCTAATCACTGAAATTCATTATCATAGAATATCAAATGAAATTTCAAACTCAGGGAGTTGAATAAGAAGAAACCATGAAGAAGATGTAAGTATGATTGAGAGCAACCATACAAGTACATAAGATGGCCAGTCTTAGTACCGCACAGTTCACAACACATAACTTGGTGGTGTCCCACCAGACCCTTTTGTCACATAGAAAAATGGTCAATTCATATGCATTGTTTGCCCCAATCAACCGAAATAGTCACCGAGGAAAAAAACAATGTTTAGATAAGAAATTCACAAATAGAAAGGAAAGAATCTGATTTGTAATGAGGTCAATAGGACGTTAAGTTGCTTACTTCGCGCTCCTAACTTGCTTACAGGATGAATAAGCAACTTATGGAATAGTAAACAATTATTCCAGAAACAAAAATTACGCCTCAAGAAAGAAATATAGGGTTCAAGATATAAACCACCGCACTAATCTCCATTCATTACGAGACTTGGCTGTCATAGCAGCCACTGACTATTAGTATTCCATCTGAATTCACTGATGTCGCACACTTGATCCATCAACATTCCTTGACGTCAAAAATGCTATATTTAGGGATAATATGGGTGTCTCTATAGCTGACATTTCAAATAATACATATACGAAGGAAACATATTCTAGGTTAGGGCAGTTCTAGCCAATCCTCAATAGATGTCAGGGTTACGCCTCTAAAACCCTTGACTGAACTCTTAGACTCGCTCTTCTGATTGAGTTGCTGACTCACACCTTTATATGAACCTTTTTACACTCTTCTGACTCTACTCTTAACCTAAATTAGGGACTCAAACCTGTAGCTCTGATACCAACTGTGACAACCTCAACCCCGGGGTCAGGAGTTGATATCACCAACAACAATAAGAATAAACATAATATAATCCAAATTACTAATTATACATAACCACGAACCCTATACCAAGACCTTTTCCAGGTTTAAGTATGAATTAGGCTACACTATTACAACACCAACTTACATAAACCGATATGACATAACTAACTAACACAACAACTCAGTAGACCATCTTTGGTCCAATACATCCATCTCAGAGGAGCCTGACGCGAAAGGAAATGGAACTTTGCCCTGACTATCACGGAAAAATCCCCTAGGAATCTGTAATACATATATAAAACATTCTGCAAGGGTGAGCAATCAATTGCTCAGTAGTACCACCATATGAATAACAAGTAAAACAATATATGTAAAACGATATATGAACAGATACCAAAAATGGTTTACGAAAATAGGTAAAATAGGTAAAATAGGTATAAACTGGATATCAAAACTAGCATGCTCTATAAAATAATATCATCTGTAGTGTGTTGTGTCAAAATACCAGAGTCAAATTTTAGCATGCTATTTCCTTTCCAAAAAAACCACTATCCATTGCTGGACTCATAAATCATCTGTACCGTTACGGGGACCATAAACTATTTGTTCCATTACGGGAACCATTAAACCAAAGTCAGATATAAAAGTGGATGAATTCTAGGGACATCTTTTCAGTCTATCCCACCACAATTTGTTCCGGAACTCAGAGACTAGCTAGGTCTCTATTATGCTGGACTAAGTGGCCTACCAGTGCGCGCATCCGACTTAGCCTCTTACGCAACCATGCTGGGCCGTTACCTAATAACGGGCCTCTTACGCCACTGACCATCCAATATCTGATTCATTTTTGTCGAGTTTTCAAAAGCAATTACACCTATCTCTTTTCAAATGATTACAACACACATTCTAAATATCCCTTTTTAATTTTAATCAAAATCTAGAGATAGGCATTTTCAGAAGTTACTTTTTCCCCAAAACATCGTTTAGTAAAACATATTTAAATACGGGGAATATGTAACTTAAAACATTCTGTTCCAGTACATAATTTAAATCAACAACTATTCATATATACTGAACTGTAAAAGATTAGTTCAGGGGTACTAGCCTTGCAGAGCTTTACAACTATTACTAATCGGCTCTGAGCCAATTCGGACGCTTAGGCTTTATTGTCTAACCACGAGATCACCTTGGATTCAACTTCAACACTTAGGTTCTTCAGTTGAGACCATACTGAGCTCGTTGACTGTCCATTAGGTTATCCTTAGTCCAACGTCCACTTTCGGTTTCCCGATTAGAACCTACAGGGTCGAAATACTCTATGTTAGACGTCTAGGTATGCTTGACATAGACTCGCTAACAACCTACCCATACGATATCAAATCCTGACTCGTAATCATTCATATTATAATAACACACAACAATTAGGGTTCACGCTCTCGGAAATCGGTTCGGTGTTTGTTTCTAGAAAATACGTATACTCATAATTTATGAAATTAGGGTTATTGGTTTTGGAAAAATATATCACATCTTACAATCAAGTTTCATATAAAATACATATGTATTTATATAGCCACTTGATATCCCGATAATCATCGGATACGCTCCCGTATTCCCGTAGGTCAATTTTCCGGAAATCGGGCAGCGTCTCCTTTGTTTATCAGACTACCCGTCGAAGCAATTCAACGTCAATTCCCAACAAACCAATTCAAATTACCACAAAATAAATTTGTAGTCCCGAAAATAATTTATACGAATTTTATTATTTATTTAAAATATTTAGGACTCAGAACAGGGTCATCACCATCCACCGTGCGCTCGTAAAAGAATTCATTACGCACGGCGGGAAAACTTATTGGTGCCCGAAAATATACGGGTGTCCAAATAAATTTCACCGATTAAAATTATCGCTCGCTTAAATAATAATTTAACAACATGAATTTTAGTCAAGAATTTCTTGCAGCAAAAAGGAAATTCAAATTAAAATTTATAACAGTCCAGTCCAACTGCACACACGGGCTCAACAAGAGCCCAAAAAAAATCCAAGAGCCAGGCCCAACTTAACAGGCCCAACTGCAACAGAACCAGCACAACCAACAACCCGGCGCCACACGGCCACACGCGGTCGTCGCCGCAACACACACCCACAACACACACTAATACACACAACACACACTAACATATGCACACAATCACACACTAACACACACATATGCACATAATCTCACATACATATACATATATATGTATATATATACCGAACACGACCTCACCGCCGCCGCCATGCCGGAACTGGCGGAAATGGCGGCAAGAACAAGAAAGGAAAACGGCAGCCTGAACAGAGAAATAAGCAAAAATAATTACCAGGGAAAGGGAGTAACAAGGAGAGAAGAAAATCGAAAGGAAGAAGAGAGAACCGAGAGATTCGAGTGAAAGAGATTCGAGATGGAGAGATTGAGAGACGAGGGTGCAGAGATGAGGAGGAGGAGGAGTTGTAAATAAAGAAATAAAATGTATTCTGTTGAATTGATTCCCAAGAGGCCACGTACCACAGGGAAAAACAGGAATTTAACATGTGTCCCTAGCCCGACTTTTGCAAATATTTGGTTCGCCTCTACTTAGAATTACGTACTAGCTACGCGCTTAAACGTATCGAAAAATTTACAACTTTATACCAAAATTCTTGAAATATTCGGAAGTTAATAAAAGTAAAATTTTCGAGATTTTTAAACTATTTTTAAAATGCAACTAATATCCTTTTTTCATATTTAAGCGAAATTAGGCGCGGGTAGGATTAATCCCAAAAATAACCAAAATAATTTTAAAAATATTATAAACGTAATAAAATACGAGTTTCATAATTTTTGAAGAATCCGAGAATTAAATATGAATTTTACCATTAAATGAAATCAGAAAAACATTTAAGAATAAATAATTAACAGAATATTGATTTGTAAATTTTATAAAATCCCAAAAATGATCATTAAAATTATAGAATTATAAAAAACAATTTTAGAGACAACCCAAGTAATTTTTGAAAATAAGATTGTCTTAAAATCACTTTTTAAATGTAAAACAAAAATAAAATGGTGCAACAACTAATCATAAAAACACACCACGAAATCCCACAATCACATATAAACAATAGCAAGTCAGACACATGAAACATAATCAATATAAAATTCTTTATTTAATTACTTACACAATAATTACATATTTAAATATTACAAAAATGTACGAGTCGTTATAAGTCTAAAAAGGACGGGGAACTGCCACTGCACCACCTGTGACCTCCTAAAGGATGGCTAAGGTGATTTTAC
The DNA here is from genome assembly GCF_009905375.1 of Apium graveolens. Lineage (NCBI taxonomy): Eukaryota > Viridiplantae > Streptophyta > Magnoliopsida > Apiales > Apiaceae > Apium > Apium graveolens. The sequence goes on along the minus strand of NW_027420613.1, from coordinate 128,150 downwards.
TTGCAGGTCAAGATGGATTTTGGAGCTATGAGAGGAGTGATACACTTGTGAGAATGAATGTAAACACGAGTGGAGAGAAGAGTAAACTTTTGTGAGGTACTCGAAACAGAATCACACACTCACAGCGAGGAAGAAAGAGAAACACTAATTCCCATTCCCTTTCCCTAAATATGGTTCGTAATGAATTATCTTTCGGAAGATGATTCTTAGGGACTCAACTCTGTTCTTCAGGGAATCAAATCTGTTTATGTCAGGACCTAACTCTTGGGGATCTAATGTTTACAGATTAGAATCGAAAAGTTGGAATCTAACAATCGACAAGTTGGGGCCTATCAATTTTGATCTAACAGTTGGGAGGTATAAGGATGTCGGGAAATTTGGTTAACATGATGATTAACGGTGAAGCCATTTTTGTAGTTTTTAAAAAACTTGTTTGATCAAACTACAACTTGCTACTTCTTTTGTAACCAAGTTATTAGGTCCCAAAATATTGTAGAAGTTGGGAGGGGGGCGTTGAATACGATACTCAATAAATTAAAAAATTCTTTCGAATATTTTATAAATGAATTATTTAGTGTTTGGTTAGTGGTTCCATCTTCTTGAGGTGAATAGTGTTTAGGACAATAAAGTAATGAACACAAGATATTCGGGGAAGTATATATTTATATATAAATCCTCGAGGGGTGTTGCTATACTTCAGTAAATAAATTCACCGGCTACAATACAAGAACAACAATGTTCTTGCTTCTATAAAGATATACAGATTAAATCATGTACAATGATCTAGCTTTTTGTTCATCTTAGGATCTAATTACCGGATAACGATTATAATTCCCATTAAGAATATAAAAGAGTTAAGTCGGGCATTATAACATTTCTACGATGAGAAGATTAACGGATATTCGATTAGCTTGAGCTTCTCTGTATTTCATTGTTTTCTATTTTATCACCTCTCGTCGGAGAAGAAGGTAAACATAACAATGTTTATTAAATATTTTCCAGCTTATTTTTGTAGACTTTTATATCAATTAGATATGTGACCAATTTTTAACCATGTAAACCAATTGATGAAATAAATAATATTTCTTCTTTGTTGTTACTTGCGCCAAGAGGATGTTCTTCACTTAGAATATTCAAGAATGTATGCATGCTGCGCCTCCAAGGGAATGAAGGGAGGGAATTATGCTAAGAGGGGAGCAAGGTGGTTTTATTACTTCATTTTTATTGCCACTTGCGCCTCCTAGGGATACCAAGTAGCTCACTTGCGCCTACTAGCTTCTCGAATGGATTTTGCCTTAGAATCTGGAGCTAGCTTCTAGAATAGATTTTGCCTACTAGTTTTCTTACTTAGTTTTTCAAGCTCACTTACGCCTCCTAGAATACCATAGAGCTCCACTTGCACCTACTAGGGTGTAGAGGGAGATTTGCCTTCATTTTTAAGGCTAGTTTAGTTGCTCCTAGAGTGAACAATAAGCACTTCTCAGTTAGTTTTTGCTCCCATTTCTTCCCTATTGCTCCTACTATGTCAAGACCACTCCTAGTATTTAGTTTTTGAGCCATACTATAAGGTACTTGATCCTACTAGGTCATAGAGTAGCCATAGTGACTCTTACTACAAGGTAATGATCACTTTGACTTAGTTTTTATAGCACAATTTAACCCTTTAACTGTACACCCTGCACACCTTCTCTCCGAGTCTTTGTATAAACCATATAACTTTCATATTCAGATATGAATCCTCACTTAAAAATTCTTTTAATGATAGTAGCCATATTCCTTTCACGAACCGCTGATGCCTAGTGCAACTTGTCTGATTCACAGACGACTAACTTCGATTCAGATCTTCGTATTATAGCCTTGATTACATTGTTAAGCTTGTAGCAATTTTATCACTTCGAAAACTGACTGTTAATAAACAAATGTAATTTCACTAGAATCTTTTCTGGTACTCGGGAAAAAATTTTATTGCTCTTATAATCGTGAATACTTCATTCACTTTTCTTCACTGACGCTTGAACATATAAATGAACTCCTTTCAGTGAGTATAACTTCAAGAATGCAGCTTCTTCTTTAACCTTTTCCATTAACCTGTCTTCAATTCTTCAGATTCTTATGCTTCAAGCTTTTTTATCTTCAATAAATGTCAATACACTGAAATCTTATTGTGGCACTGTACGGAAATCTTCAACGCTTCTGAAACCCTGAAATTCTTTGAACTCTATTCTTCACTGAGGCATACACATATTAATGAACTTCTTTCAGTGAACTATAAACAGAAATCAAAACTTCTTCTAATGTTTGGATTCTTTGTATTTTCCTTGTCTTTATTTCTTCCTGATTTTTGTGTAGACGTAATATTATTTACATGTCATGTTCTAGCGTTGAGTTATCACGTGTACTGTTCATAGAGCTTCACTAACAACTAAAAATGGTAATGTACCGGGACTTGTTAATAATGCTACTGGTTTTTTGGATAACATTATGCATTTCCATATTTCTTTAGTGACTGAAATGAAAGATGCTTGTTCCTCTAGCAGTGAACTGATCTTCAAGTAGTCTCATCTTCATTTCATTGAGTCTTCAAATATATTCCAGATAACTCTTTTCAGTCTTGAAATATCATTAGCATCTTCTGTTGTACTACCATATTTCCTATTGACAAGCACATATCTCTCTTGCTTCCCCCTATGAGAGACAACTACTCCTCTTTAGAAAAAGAGCTTCTCCCTTTACGAATAACACTGATGAATCAATACCACTTCTTCTTATCACTAGGAAATCACCTTTAATTACCACTTCTCATGTTCAATTGAACTTCCGTAGTATAAAACAATGGTGTAGTGTACATGTGCTTTACCTTTGATTTTTTCCACCACTTCTCCCCCTTAGTTGAGGAATCCTCGAATATTTCTAATGTAACACTTTTTTCCCTTGGAATAAGAGGAGGAAGGTATTCTCTAGTCTGAAGGAGTTCTCATATAGCACTTGGTTAGAAAAAAAGTAGCAAGTTGTAGTCTGATCAACCAGGCCCTTTAAGTACTGCAACAATGGCTTCACCGTTGATCATCATGTTAACAAAATTTCCCGACATCCTTATACCTCCCAACTGTTAGATCATACTTGTTAGGCCCCAACTAGTCAATTTCCATCTATAAATGTAAGGTCCCTAAGTGTAAGGTCCCATTCATAAACATATTTAAGTCCCTGAAGTATAGAGTTGGAACCCTGAGAATCATCTTCCAAAACATCGAACATTCGAACCATGTTTAGGGAAAGAGAAAGGGATTTGGTGTTTCTCTTCCTTCTTCATTGTGAGTGTGTGATTCTATTTCGTGTACCTCACAAGTGTTTCACTGTTCTCTCCACTCGTGTTTACACTCATTCTCACAAGTGTATCACTCCTCTCATAGATCTAAAATCCAGTTGTACCTGGAAGGAAAATCACCGACATCCTTAAGGAGGTCATAGTTAGTGCAATGAGAGTTCGCCAATCCCCATCCTTGTTAGACTCATCATATAAATCTCAGTCATAATCTACAAGTTACTATTTCCCTTTGAGGGTGCGAGATTTGAACTCTGGGAAGGTAAATAATTATTCAAAGAATTTAGCATAAAGATCAAAGTTTCCTTATATTGTCTATGAAGGCATTTCCTTGTAACTCATCAGGTGAATTTGAATCATAGTCAACAAGTTGCCGATCTGCGCCTATCTGAGACCCACTATCCGCAGATTCATCTAGGGGATTTAATCCTGGGGACGTAGACACTGACCACTGACAAATAACTATTGGATTAGTATCTTCTCTTAACACTTGTAAAGGCAATTGGTTCATTAAAGAACCTTGAACAATCAAATGTAACCTTAAAAAGGTCGAAACTCTTGTTTCCGTCAACTCTTCCTTGTGTGTGTAACCTCACCTTGTGTATCAAGAATTGTTTATCTTCGAGGCGGTGTCACTACTTTGGATACCTTGGTCGACAGGCGAATTTCAATAGACGCACCCTGTTGAGAGGATGAATCTAGTAACTATTTCTGTGCCTTTTCATTCAATATATCTTTTTGAGAAGATGTATGTGGGCTAGCAGTTGCCTCAGTTTTAATACTACACGACTATGTAGGAGACAGAGCTGCTGGGTGACCTCACAACCTTTCTTATGTGGTGCCCTAAGACACTTTCTCCCTCAAGCCCATTCATGCTTCATTTTAGGGGTAAAAGAGTGTTTGTTGATTCTGTTTCAGTGTTTTTCCTTACAGCCTGGGATAGGAGTTGTGGGTTATCAACCTCATGACTATCGATGAAAGAAGACCATTGGAGCCTAGACCTACATTATCAAACATATAGCATAGTAGAGGTAAAATGCATGTAAATATTTGAAAAGCTTTATATGAGGGAAAATTATGCATTTTATCTTTTGAGAAAAATGATGTGCAATAGTGATTTTTAAAATTATTTTAATGATATTAGAGATCACCATTATAGAAAGAAGTTTGATTTTTCTCTTAAAAATGTTCTAGTGCACAAGTCTGTATTTATTCATAAAAAGATAAATAATCATGTATTTTTATTTGAAAAAGACACATACTGATGACCTAGCAATATTAAGAAGAGAAATAAATATTTTGTCTTTTAATATGAATGAGTTTTTAGAAAAATATTGATCACTTAGGGTAAAGTCTAAGAAATTCTCATTAATGTCAAATGCTCCAAAATCTATCTTTATAAAATTATAATCAACAACATCTTCCTGCTGATAAATAATCTTAATAAGAATAATTATGCTGCTGATTTCAAATTGTAGTGAATCTGTCAGATATAACAACACATGTAAATTCACTAGAACTTAAAATCTCACAATTTTTTGCAACAAAATATTAACAATATATCATTGACTGATACTTGTCAAGTACTTTAGATACCATAATTATGTTGCACCTTATTTTAATATATTTTTAATTATGAAACTGATTTGACATGGAATTGTCTAACATCATAATTTAAATGTCTTAAAATAAGATATCAATGAATTAAACACTAACAACCTATCAGGACATTAACATTCAATTTCATATATTATAAAATTGTTAACTCAGTACCTCAAGAAATATTAGTTCGATAAGTAAAGCAACATTAACCAACACTGTCTTGGTTGCAATCTTCGAAAAACATTCAAAGTTCCACATACTTTCATCCCTTAGGTATTGCATCTAATATCAAAATATTTAGGAATTTGCAAATACGTATAAAAATTATTTGGAGTAGACAACATATAGTTACTTCTAATAAAGCCTCAAACACAATAACCATAGTTATACTTAAAAAAATCGCACTTATTATATTAGTAACAGTGAGTTGAAGATAAAGCGTTACTTACTTAAAAGAGTTATAAGTAACTTTACAAATACTAATACTTCAAAATTAGTTTGTAGTTAAAATCTTCTAAATATCATTAACTCATATAATTCAAAAATTAAAATACAACTAATCATGCTACAACCCTGATTCTGATTTTAGTGAATTCTGAAGATATAACACTGATAAATTCACTAGAACTAAAATCTCATATTTAACCTATAATAATTTAGTTATAATTAATATAATATATATTAATTGTTAACAGATTTAGTTATAATTAATCACGGTGCTTATTTATTTTCAGTTAATTTGAATTATGGAGTAAATAAAATCATTGAATTGTTTCAATTTCCATAATTCAAACTAATTATAATAAAAAAATAAAAAATAAATACTAAAAATTCATTAGTTAGATATAGTACTTAAATATTTATAATTATCCTTGAATAATTACTAATAGAATATATGACTTATACACATGGCAATTATTTTCCAGATAATTATAATTTTAGAAATACTTCCTAAGCATATAAAATATTGAGAGTTGTATACAAATAACTTAGAAAATACTCCAACTTCTAACATTAGTGATTTTATAAATAAGCATTAATTACTTAGAACTTAAATTCTAAACAATATCATTAATACCAAAAATGTCACAATTATTTATAAATGATACAAACAATTATGCTGCATATTATTTTAATATAATTTAAATTACGAGACTAATAAGGCATGAAATTGTCCACCATCATAATTTAAATCAATTAAAATTATATTCAAACGTAGACTTAATTAGCACAAATATATATAACATTATAACCATAATAACTAAGATAGTAGCACTAAGTACGAGATACTAGATCACTGATAAATTCACAAATCCTTTAAATATTGAAGATTTAATACTTGTAAATTATATTAAGAATTCCTTACAAATGGGATTTCAACTAATATGCAAAAATATACAAACCAATCTTGAAAAATTAATTTTATTAAGTGATTTAGTAAACATTTTTGCAATTATCTCTTTGACTAAAAGACATGCTCTCGAAAGAAATGGTACCTGGTGTCAATATGCATTGTCATAGAGTGTTCCATAGAGTTGCTAGAGTTGAAGTTATTTCTTATCATAACAAGAAATCAATCTTCTTCTACGAAGTTGACAGCTTCCTGAGGTGCTTCTCCTGTCACATGTTAAGAACATTATCTTTAGAGTACAATACTTCAAGAGTTGGTAGTCCCTTAAGATATCTAAAAATCATTGTAATAACTATAATATTGGATTCTCTAGGATTCACTTGAAACCTTGCATATTGATATCTTAAGAACATTACATGTTATCTATTTTCATTTGAGTAAAAAGTGAGCTGATCATACCTCTATATCTTTTCATTATACCTGAATTTAATGATCAAGTTTTAGTGGTTGTTATTGGTAAGTAGTCTTGGCATGCTTAGAATCTTTCAATTTTTTTACATCTTCAAAAGATCCCTGACTTACTTCTTTTGCCATCATTCTTTTGGTTGACATGTGCTCCTAAAAGAATTATTCTCTTGGCTTGCTTGAGCTCCTCAAAGAATTATTCTAATGGCTTCATTGAAGTAATTTTAAAAAGAATTGCAATTTTTCCAACACGCTCGTCCATACCTACTCTGCAAGTACATAGCAAATAATCTGCCCAAATTTTTGTTAGTAGACCAACATACAATATTATCATGATATCACTGGACATATCTAACATTAGGTTTGTGCCTAGTGATAATGAGAGATAATTGTATGACGACTCTACGAGTTCATGTTTAAATATAAATTCAGTTACAGTGCCATACCATGTCCTTGACGATTTCCTGAGTAAGATATCAGTTCATACAAACCTGTAGTGAGCTTGTGAAGAAGAAATGTACATAGTCCAATGTGTGACGGCCTCAACCCCTGGGTCAGGAGTTGACGTTACCAAACTCAATAAACAAAATATAAATAACAAGATTATTATTAAAATATACTAACTTGACCCCAAACCAAGATCCGATCCAGGTTCAAGTATAATTCATGTTCTCATTATTACAAACTCTTTATTCAACATCTAACACACACTAGCTTTATTTAGCAAATCATCAGACCTCATGGCCTGATACAAACTACCTCAGAGGAGCCGGGTCCAGTAGGGGCGAAAACATGGGTCGGTCTGACTGATCTTCTAGGCATCTGCGAGATATACATAACAGTTTGCAAGGGTGAACATAATCGCTTAGCAACTCCAATATATGAATAACGGAATAAAAGTAATAATGTAACAATAATAGGAACTAAACTGTAATCACGATATCAACATTTCATAATGAAAATCGGAGATAACTGGATATCACTAACTAGCATGCTTTGTCAAAACAACATAGTAGTGTGTTGTATAAATACCAGAGTCCAATTTTAGCATGCTAATCACTTTTATAAAACCGCTGTATCAACTACTTATGCTCTTACGTAAATCATAAATCCCAATAAGATACGTAGCGGATATGTGAAGACAGCTGATCAGGCTATCAACACCAGACGGCTCTAACTGCCATCCCATTTACCTGTTCCGGAACTCAGAGACTAGCTAGGTCTCTAACCTGCGGGACTAATCGGTTTTATAGTGCGAGCAACCGAATTAGCCTCTTACGCCACCTCAATAGGCCTACTCTGGCCCCAATGTATCCCATATCTGACCGTTTTATCTAGTTTTCAAAACACTTGTACCTATCTCATTTTCAAAATCATTTATTTAACCAGCACACATATAAAATCCATTTTACAATCATTTTGTTCGAGATAGGTACCGTTCGAAGTTACTTCTCCCCAAAACAATTTGAAAACAGTGATTTATAACTATGGGGATACGCAACTTAAAACGTTTCTGTTCTATTACGAGAATAAAACATTTAGCTATTCATATGCACTGAACCATAAAAGAATGGTCAGGGGTACTTGCCTTGCAACACTTTACAAAACCCTAAGTAGCTTTCACGCTGACTTTGATCCTGGGAAAACTCGACTGGGATCTACAATACAGAGTACCCTAATTAGTTATACCAACATGCTTGATATCCTCAAATTCTAACCCAATCCGATAATCCGACTCGTATTATTATTATACCCATAATCACGTAATCACATATCAATTCGGAATGAAATATTCCGTGTGTTACAAAACGTAGAACATAATTATGTACATTTACAATATATTTTTAGAAAATTTTGGCAGCATCTTATTTGTTTATGGGACTACCCGTCGATTCCAGTTGACGTCAACAACCAACAAATCACAAGTCTCGATATACTACCAATTCCACAATCACGCAATTATTATATACAATTCCAATATATGATTTATTTTTATTTATTTATTAAGATTAGGACTCAGATAATGATCATCACGGTCCACCGTTGACTTACCGAAGTTCATCGTCAACGGCGGTAAAATTTACGGGTACCCGATTAATTTTGGGTTTCCATCGTAAATTCTACCAATTATTTTAAAAATCATTTCCAACACGAATAATTAATATCACGAATATTAATCAATAATTCCCTTCAATAAAAGGAATTAAAATTAAAATTTGCAATAATCCAACCCAACAGAACATGAACGACCCAACAAGGCCCAAACCACCAGCCCAACTGTCAACCCAACTGCAAGGCCCAACAAAGAAACCAATGCCCGAATGAATAGGCCCAACAGAGAAACCACGGAGCAGCGACCGCAGCACACACGGCCACGCGCCGCCCACACACACACACACAACACAATTACACACAACACAGCACACACAACACAATACATATGCACACAAAGGGCACACACACACACATATATATATTTTACCAACTGAGCAAAAATCGAACCAAGCCAAACTGAAAAACAGCGGCGGCTCGCCGGAAAAATAAGCCGTAAAAAAACAGGAAGAGGAACGAAGCCCAGGGAAGCAAAAGGAAGAAAATGATAGCCGAGAAAAAGAAAGAGCCGAGCAAAACAGAAGCAATCGAGAGAGAACAGAGAGAGAGTCGAGATACAGCCGAGAGAGACAAAGAGAAGTGATGTTTATCTCCCCCCCTTAATTGATTACTCACCCTCCTGAAATAACCAACGCACGGTACATGTCCAACTTCGTTGGACACGTGTCGTTTTATTTTTGTTTTAACTGACTGCAAGCCCGACACGTCATTTTAATCTATTATTAAGGGTACAATTCGTAAATAAGTATTAACCAGAACATTTCCAAAATAGGCTTAAGATGATACAAATATCCCGAAGTTATTTAAATCATAAATTTCGAAATTTTAAAACAATTTTTAAGGTACGCTTTATACCCGCTTTTTAACGAATAACGAAACAACGCGCGGGTAAAACGATTCCCGAAAATTTCCAAAATAATTTTAAAATTCTCAGAATAATACAAACTTGATAAAATATATGTTTCGTAATTTTTAAAGAATTTCTAAATTAAATATGGATTTTACTAATAAACACACTCAGAAAATTATTTTAAAATAAGTAATTAATGAAATATTGATTTCTCAATTTTATAAGATCCTAAAAATAATTATTGGAATTATAAAATAAGAAAACCAATTTTAAAGACAATCCAAATATTTATGGAATTAAAACTACAATAAAATCACCGTTACAAGTCAAATAAAATCGTATAACTCATTAGTAAATCACACAATTCAATTCCACATATCAACAAATCATAAAAAATTAAATAACAATCAACACTGCTGCCAAAACCACTACACACATTTTATTTATTTACTTAAACCCTTTATTACACTTCCAAATATTAGAATAAAAAAAAGAAAAATACACGAGTCCTTATACAATGGATCTGCTACTGCAAAGTCTATGAACTATTGTGATTGACTTCTTATTTTGACTCACCAATCAGGAGTCCACTTGTTCATATTCACCTTATAGATATTGAAGTTTGAATGTACATCAGGTGCCAGATATGTCATAATATCCTCAAGTCTCGTCACCGGTGATTTCTGTTAGATACTGCTTTCAGATAACAACCTAGCATCCAGTTTAGCCTTATCCCTCATAATAATGCCATTATCATCCAGTTTGACTTCTAGTTATCCTTCTACCAATTACAATATTGTCATTTGGTTTGGATACCAGCTTCCCTACAATCTGCTGTCTGACTGATTGAGTTCATTTTGCTTTGCAATCACCCAATCCAGATCTATTAGAGCTTCCGTAACTTTTTTAGTTTCTTCTTCAGAGAAAAAACTAGAGAAATAATCATTCACGCTCAGTAGCTCTGCTGATCAATACTCCACCGTCTGGGTCACTTAAGAACTAGACTCCGAGAATGGTCTTGAAATCAAACCTTTCATTTCAGCAGATACATTCATTATGTCTGACTAGTTGATCCTTCTTTTTCTCCCCCTAAGTTGTTGTCGGGATTTTCTAAAAATCCTTATCCTTGCTGAGTGACTTCATTAAAGTGCTACGTTGTGTAGTTACAGTATTATTCCAGTACTTGGATATGAATCATCATTGTTATATTTTCATCTCTAATAGCTTGGAGCATGATGTTGATGAAATGTGCATTTAGACTATCTATCACCTTCAGCTGATCAACTATAAATGCCCTGTAGGTTGTAGACTCCACTGCGTAGACATAGAAAATATTCTTACGAGTCTTAAATGTGAATGCCAAGATCTTCAAACAAATTAAAACATTTCATTGTTTGCTTCTATAAAATATTCTCTTCAAACACTTTTAGGTTATTCAGTGTTTGCTTCCGTTGGCTATTAAATTATTAGTGGTTTTCATGTATACATCCTGATCAAGGCCTTCTCTTAATTAAAGAAAATGATATTGACTGCTTCAGCCCTTTGGTATTTAGAAGGTCTTGATTTTCTTGACATTGTCCTTATTTCTTTAATCAAATTCCGGTTCTTTATTTCTACCACTCCATTTTGACACAGAGTTCCCAGTGCTGAATATTATCTCACAATATTCTTGTTGGTGCAGATATCATTCAGAACTGCTTCTTGAATTCAGTTCCATTATATGACCACAAGATCATTTAGTACAATTTGTTTCAATTTGATTTTCTTTGATATGATCAATCACCATATGTGATGTCTTCTCTTTAAAATGCACGAGCAACAACTTTGTGTTAAGAGTAGTAATCAATTATCACTAAGGTATATCTATACTTTGATGAAGGCATGACATTGACTGGTTCGTTGAAATTCATTCGTACCATCTGAAATGGCTCAATAATGTTAACTATGTCTTTACTTCTGTGTGATGTTGTCTTTTACTTCTCTTCATAACATGCCTCACATATTTCATTCTTCTTGAATTCCAGATGAGGAAGTCCTCTCACTAATCCATTTTTATAAAAGAGTTCCTTATGTTGATGTTCAAGGGTGAGAGCTTCTAATCCCATAAATAATTTTTTGTCAGATGAAGCTTTATAATAGAAACCATTGACTTCACATTTTCTTAAGATTCCAGGTTAGCTACGAGCATATCCTTTTCTTACTCTAACAAGAGCAAGCTTCTCAACATTCCTGTTTGGGATGAAACACTACTCCTTCATTGAATTGACATTTTGTCTGTTGTTGCAGAACTGTCTGATAAGAAGTTTTGTGCCTTAATTCTCCAGGAAAAATGATGCTTCCAATTGTTATCAGTGAGACCAATGATTAGTTGTTATCAGTGATACCAATTATTGAATTCATGATGAAATTTCTTTTTCTGAATAGCTTTGTCCCGTAATGAAAACCTTTGATGTCATCTCCAAAGATTATTGACGGAATAGCTTTTTTAATCACATTTGATTGTGAGGCTCTTTCTTTAATCATATATCTTGATTAACAACTACCAAGAACACATATGAGTCGGTTAAACTATTATGTCTTGCACCCATAAATAGATTAAAAGTTTTTGGTACCCAACTTAATTGGTTGGGTCCAGATGGATTATAGATCTTACTTTTCACAGAGATAACAACAGCACCAACCTTAGCATGCTTAATCTTATCTTTGATTGACCATTTTCTCTATTTTAATATCCTTGACAAAATTGTCTCTAGGCTTGGAGAAAAATGATTCCAACCTTACATAAGGAGGACTAGCAGTCTTTGCTCTATTGTAATTCTTAAACATAATTTTTCTACTATTGATGCAAGTACTGATGCATTCATGGCATTGAAAGTAGCAAGTATTGAATTAAGAATAAATAGCATTCACTTAGAAATATCACATACAAGAATTAAGCAAAACATACACGATATGGAATAAAAAGAATTAACAAATAAATCACTAATTATATCTAATCCAACCATGTTGTTGTATGATATCTACTTTCTCTATCCAATTTGTAAACAAATAAAACTTAACAAACAATTCAGATAATATGAAAAATTATCACTATCATAGGAATATAGAAAATAAGCTTAAACAAAGGTCTTAAATGCCAGAAATATAACCCCTAAACACTTAAGAGCTATTTCCTAGGAAATCTTCTATCTCATTAATGCAATATATTATCTACGGATACAATTTAAACAAAGGCTTACTCCATAGGATACCATTAGATTTTCAGATGCAGGAAATGAATGAAGTTTCTACAGGTACAATTTTTCTCGAATATTTTAAGACAACTCTAATGATTCCAGATTACACAGTCACACAGTGGTTTATATCAATGCTACATTCATCCAGATATCAAAGAGACCATAAAGAAAGGAATCGAGAAGGTTAGATAGAATAGCATGGACATGCAAACATCTCAGTTACAGACATTAAAGTTGGAACCTCAGGACAGAATAGAAGGGTTACTGATTGTTGAATCAGAGGAAGCTCAGGTAGATGAAAGTGACTTCCACACTTTAAGAATACTTGAGGGACTAGACGACATGATAGTGTTTCACATGTCAGGGAAGTTTAGTCGCTTCAAATTTACAAGGAGTACATAAGCTATATCCAAGGATCAAGCCTATCTATTTTGAAACAAAGACTCTTAAAGATTTAGTTCAAACGGTGGTTACAAGACTGAGATGGGGACGTAAACAAGATTTTATAGCTACAGTTTTGACAAGAAAAATGTGTCAAGTAACTATCAGGGGTTTGTTACAACAGAAAAAGAAGCTTGACAAATAAGGATGCGTAGGGATTCAGTTAAAGTGTTGAGACAAAGGTGGAATGTTTTCTTATGGAAGAAGCCAGTCAAAACTTATTGTGCATAGAGAAAGAGTTGGGATGGATCAGATGATGAGAATCATGAATATCTTGATTTTATAGCAATCTCTGAAGATGATCTAACTCGCATATCTCATGTTTCAATTTCTTGAACCACTGCAATATTTTGCTCTTAATATTCAATGCGTATTAAGATCTTAGTGTTTAAATGTTTAACACTTGCACAAGAATGATAGCATCACACATAGATAATGCTGAACTAGTTCACTTGAATATTTTTCTGGTAACTGGGAATGATGTTTAACTTGTGCATATTACTTTATGAAATCTTAACTAATTATTTCCATAATTGTTGAACATGATTTATTGCTTTAGTAAGACATATCTTTTTCCCAACATATAAGACCTTTGTTTATGTTTATTTTTTGTATCCTATCACATTGTGATTTATTCATTTGATCTGTATTATTTGTTAAGATATATTAATTTATAGTTGGATTCAGGCAGCTAGATGATATACTTAACATGATTGAAATAGATAGAATTATATCATGCCTATCTTGCTTAATTATTATGTGTAATAATTCTAAATGAATGCCATGTATTCTTAATTCAATACTTGCTTATTTCAATACCATGAATGCATCTCTTAATACTTGCATTAATTATAAAAAAGCATGTTTAAGAATTACAAAGGGCAAAGACTGTTAGTCCTCCTTATGTAAGGTTGGAATCATTTTTCTCCTAACCTAGAGGCAAATTTGTCAAGGGTATCAAAATAAAGAAAATGACCGTCAAAGATAAGAATTGACATGTTAAGATTGAAGCTGTTGTTATCACTGTTAAAACTAAATCTCTAACCCATTTGGACATAATCAATTAAATTGGGAACCAAAACTGTTGACCATTTGTGAGTGCAGGACATAACAAGTTAATTGATTCATATGTATTCTTGGTAATTGATGCTCAAGGCATATGAACAAAGAAAGAGCCTCACAATTAAATATGATTGATAAAATCTATTCTGTTGATAATCCTTGGAGATGACAGCAAAGGTTTACATTACAGGACAAAGCTGTATAGAAAAAGGAATGTCATCATGGATTCAATAATTGGTATCACTGATAACAACTAATCATTGGTGTCACTGATAACAATTGGAAGCATCTTTATTGCTGGAGAATCAAGGCACAAATATTCTTATCAGAAAGTTCTTAAACAAAGGACGAAATGTCAATTCAATAAAGGAGTAGTGTTTCATTCCAAGAAGGAAGGTTGAGAAGCTTGCTCTTGTTAGAGTAATGAAAGGATATGCTCATAGCTAAACTGGAATCTCGGGAAAAGGTGAAGTCAATGGTTTCTACCGTAAAGCCTCATCTGACAAATGTTTAGTTATAGCATTAGAAGCTCTCACCCTTGAATATCAACACAAGGAACTCTTTTGTAAAAAGGGATTAGTGAGAGGACTACTTCATCTGGAATTCAGAAGGATGAAATATGTGAAGCATATCAGAAAGAGAAGTCAAAGACAACATCACGTCAAAGTATAGATATACCTTAGTGATGGTGGTTGACTACTCTTAATAAACAAAGTTGTTGTTCGTGTGTTCTCAAGATGGGACATCATAGATGGTGCATTATCATATCAAAGAAGATCGAGCTCGAAGCAACTATAACAGATTTGATCTTGTGGTCAGAACTGTAAAGCCTCATCTCATAAAAGTTTAGTTATGGCATTTCTGTTACAGTTGAATCTAAGAAGAAGTTCTGATTAATATCTGTAGCACCAATAATATTATAAGACATATTCAGCACTGGGAACTCCGTGTCATAATGGAGTGGTACAAAAAAAGAACCGAAACTTGATTAAAGCAACAAGGACAATATCAAGCAAATCAAGACTTTCTATATACTAAAGGGCTGGAGCAGTCAATATAGTTGGCTACAAGTAAGATCAGGCCTTGATCAGGATGTATACATGAAGACCAGTAATGAGTTAATGGACAACAGAAGCAAACACTAAATACATTTAAGTGTTTCGAGATAATATTCTACAGAAGCAAACAATGAAATGTTTTCAGTTGTTTAAAGATCTTGGCATTTACAGCTAAGACTCGTAAGAATATTTTCCATGGCTACTCAGTGGAGTCTATAACCTATAGGGAATTTGTGGTTGATCAACAAAGATGATTAAAAGTCAAAATGCATAATTCAACAACTCTGTGCTCCAAGCTATTATAGAAAAAATTAAAAGTATTGATGATTTATATCCAAGCAGTGGAAAGGCAGTGTAATACGCCAATCATTACTTCAATGAGGCCAGTCATCAAGGGTATGTCTTTTTAGGAAATCCCAGCAATAGCTTAGGGGGAAAAAAAGAAGGATCAACGAGTCAGACACAACACCTCATATAAATCAAGAGCACACTACAAGAACGTATATGCTGAGATAACGGGTTTGATGTTAATATTATTTTCATAGTTTAGTTCTTACGTGATCTAGATGGTGAAGTAATGATTAGCAGGGCTACTGGGAATGAATGATTATTTCTCTAGTATTCTATCTGGATAAGAAATTTAGAAAGTTAAAGAAGCTCTCATAGATCCGGATTGGGTGATTGCAAATCAAGATGAACTCAATCAGACAAAAAGAAGATTGTAGGGAAGCTGGTATCCAAACCAAATGACAATATTGTAATTGGTACAAGGATAACCAGAAGTCAAAACTGGATGAGAATGTCATTGTTACGAGGGACAAGGCCAAACTTGATGCTAGGTTATTATCTAGAAGCAGTATCTAGCAGAAAGCACCAGTTACGAGACTTGAGGATATATGACATATCTGGAACCTGATGTACACTCAAACTTCAATATCTATTTGCTGAATGTGAACAAGTGCACTCCTGGTTGGTGAGTCAAAGAAGAAGTCAATGCACAATAGTTCATGGACTTTGCAGTTGCATATCCATTAGACTCTATATATCTCTTCTTCAAAAGCTCACATAAGGTTGGTATGAACCGATATCTTACTCAAGCAATCATCAAGGACATGGTATGGCACTCTAACTGAAGTTGTAATTAAATATGAACTAGTAAAGTCGTCATATTAATAACTCGCTTTATCATTAGGAACAATCTTATTATTTTATATGTGTAGTAATATAATGATATTGTTATATGTTAGTCTACTAACAAAAACTTGTGCAAGTTATTTCCTAAGTATTTGCAGAGTAGGTATGGAGGAGCGTGTTGGAAGAGGTTGCAAGTCAATTTTGAATGACTACAAGCAAGCCAAAAGAATATTTCTTTTAGGAGCACAAGTAAACCAAAAGAATGATGAAATCACTAAAGCTTGATCAGTGCAACTCAGGTATAATGACAATCTATAGAGGTATGAAAAGTTCACTGTTGTACTCAAATGTAAATAGACAACATGTAATGTTCTCAAGATGCCAATGTGCAAGGTTCCAAGTGTATCCGAGATAATCCAATCTTATAGCTATTAACAATAGTTTTTATATCTTAAGGGACTACCAACTCGTGGAGTATTGTACCCTAATATATTATGCTTAACATGTTTGGGTATATAGATAAAGATTACGCAGGTTGTAAGAAAGACAGGACAAGCATCTCTGGAAACTGTTAACTTAAGTGACATGAGAAGCATATCAGGAAGCTGTTAACCTCAAGGAAGAAGATTAATTCATTGGTTTGATAAGAAAGAACTTCAACTCCAACAACTCTGCGGAACACTATATGATAATGCACCTTCACACCAGGTATCATTTTCTCGAGAGCAGGTCTTTATATCGAAGAGTTACTTGCTGAAACGTTCACTGAATCACTTGATAAAATTAATTTTTCAAGATTGGTTTGTGCACTTGGGATACTACTTATTACATATTAGTTGGAAATCCCACTTGTAAGGAATTCTATAAATAAGTTCACAAGTATTAAATCATTAATATTTAATGGACTTGTGAATTTATCAATAATCCAGTACCTCGTACTTAGTGCTACTATCTTGATTGTCATGATTATAATGTCATATACAGTCATGGTAATTAAGTATTATAGCATTAAGTTCGAATAATATTTTAATTATATTAAAATAATACGCAGCAAAGTTATCTGTATAATGTACGAATAGTTGTAATACTTTTAGTATTAGTGATATTATTTAGAATTTTTATTCTGAGTAATTAATGTTCATTACTAAAATCACTAATGGTGGAAGTTGAAGTATTTTCTAAGTTATGTGTATAAAATTCTCAATATTTTATATGCTTAGAAAGTATTTTTAAAATTACTAATTATCCAGAAAATAATTGTCATGTGTGTAATTCATATATTCTATTGGTAATTATTCAAGGATTACTATAAATATTTAAGTGCTAGTATCTAAGTCATAGATATTTAGCATTTATTTATTTATTATTTATTTTAAGTCGTTTGGATTATGGAAATCAAAGCAATTTGATAATTTATTTGCTCCATAATTCAAACTAACTTAAAATAAATAAGCACATGATTGATCATAATAAAATATGTTAACTATTGATATCTAGTATATTGATTGTAAATAAACTGTTATAGGTTAAGTGTGAGACTTTGATTTTAGTGAATTTATCAACTTATATCTCCGGAATTCACTGAAATCAGAATCATGATTGTAGCATGATTAGTTGTGTGCTAATTTTTGACTTATATCAGTTATTGATATTTGGTTTAGAGTTTAACTATAAACTAATTATGAAGTATTAGTATTTGTGGTATTACTTAGAACTCCTCTAAGTAATCAATGCTTATCCTCAGTCACTTATACTAATATAAATAGTGTGAAAATTCTTTTAAGTATAACTATGATTATTATGTTTGATGCTTTATTAGAAGTAACCATATGTTGCCTCCGTAGAATAATTTTTATACTTATTTGTAAATTCCTAAATACTTTGGTAATAGATGCAATACTCAATGGATCAAAGTATATGAAACTTAGAATGCTTTTCTAAGATTGTAAACAAGACAATGTTGGTTAATGTTGCTTTTTTTCAAACCAATATTGTTGGAGATATTACAGTTGTTAGGAGTTAACCATTGTGTAGAATATGAAATTAAATGCTAATGTTTACTTGATAGATAGTTGGTATTTAATTCATTGATATCTTATTTTAAGATTTAAAATAAGATGCAGCACATAACTATTGGTATCTAAAATACTTGACAAGTATCAGTCAATGATATGTTGTTAATATTTTGTTACAAATAATTGTGAGATTTAAGTTCCAGTGAATTTACATGTGTTGCTATATCTGACAGATTCACTACAATTTGAAATCAGCAGCATAGTCATTCTTATTAAGGTTATTTATCAATAAACAATGTTGTTGATTATAATCTTATAAAGATAGATTATGGAGCTTTTGATATGAATGATAATTGCTTAGATTTTACCCTAAGGAATCAATACTTTTCAAAAATTAATTTATATTAAAAGACAATCTTTCTCTTCTTACTACTGCTAAGTCACTTGTCTGTGTTTTTTGTGAAAGACATGATTATTTATCTTTTTAAGCATAAAAACAGACTTGTGCACTCGAGCAGTTTTAAGAGAAAAATCAAACTTCTTTCTACAGTGGTGAATCCTTATTTCATGAAAATCTTTTTGAAATCACTATTGCACATCATTTTTCTCAAAAGATTTAATGTATGACTTTCATTCATTATAGATTCATGTGTATTCTATCTACTGTGCTATATGTTTGTTAATGCAGGTTCAACCTCTGATGGCCTTCTTTCATTGATAGTCATGAGGTTGAAAACCCACAACTTCTATCCAAGAATATAAAGAGAAACATAGAAACAAAACCAACCAATACATTCTTACCACTAAGACGAAGTATGAATGAGTGTGAAGGAGAAAGTGTCTTAGTGCACCACATAAGAAAGGTCGTGAGGTCAACCCAGAAGCTCTGTCTCCTCCAAAGACGAGTAGTATTAAAATTGAGGCAACTGCTAGCCTAATACATCTTCTCAAAAATATGTAATGGCTGAAAAGACATAAAAATAGTTACTAGATTCATCCACCTGTCAGCCAGGGTATATGATATAGTGACACCACCTCAAACACAAAACAATTCTTGATGCACAAGGTGAGGATACACACACGAATGATGAGTTGACGAAAACAAAAGTTTCGACCATTTAAGGTCAGAATCGATTGTTCAAGGTTATTTAATGGACCAATTATCTTTACAAGTGTTGGGAGAGGATACTGATCCAATAGCCATATGTCAGAGGTTAGCGTCTACCTGCCCAGGCTTAAATCCCACTACACCATAAATGGCCTATGGGAACATCTCGTAGATAAATGTTGCTAAATAATGTTACATTAGCTATGCTAGTTTTGATATACTAAAATACTTCATTTTTGATATTATCTTAGGTACAAAGTGGTGTTACTTTTAAAAAAAAAAGTTTCATATTGCAACATGCAAGGATAAGTTGCCTTAGGTCATTTATATACAATTTTATTACTAATTTCAAAAAAAATTTAAAAAATAATTATCTAAGTTATATTTATTTTCAAATGAACTGATTTTTTTTATAAAATATAAGAGCATAATTTATAGATGACTCATTCATTTTAATATGCTAAAGTATATCCTTATAAAATTTAAATCTAATATTTTGTTATAAAGAGAATTAAACCATATAAACATAAACATAATTTTTTATTTAACAAAAATTAATAAAAAATGCACGGAACCCCGTAAAAAAGCTAAGCGGTAAAATTACACGATTCTCTAAATTATTTGGGGGCCGCCTGTTTGTAAAATCACTCTCTCCTCTCACTCCATCTCACTCTCTCTTTTTCTCACTCCATCTCACCCTCTCTCGCTCTCACTCTCTCGTAAATCTCTCAACTCTCTAGCAAATCTCGTAATCTCGTAATCTTATTCTTCAAATAAGGTCGTTAATTGGGACTAGATTGAGGCTTTGGGTTCTTCAAATTAGGGCTTTTTGAAATCAGGGGTTTTTGAAATTTGGGCTTTTTGTTTAATTTATTCTTTTTATATTTTATTTAATTGGTATCTCGTTTTGATTTAAAGGGTTTGGAGCTTTGGTATTTCAGTTTTGTTCAGTCGGGTTGAAGCTTATTTAGTCATGTTGGGCTTCGATTTGCAGGTATTAAACTTTTGAGGTGAATTTAGTCGGGTTGTTGCTATTAGGTTATGCATATTTATTACTTCGGGTTTGAATTTAGTTGGGTTGTTACTATTGGGTTATGCGTATTTAGTCATTTTATTATACATGAATGTTAGGGATATCGAGTTGGGGCTATTGGGTGGTTACTATTGGGGCTATTGGGTTGTTACTATTGGGTTATGCGTATTTGCATGTGCTTATGTATGAAGTATAAAGTATTTACTATTGGGTGTTTTTTTATATGTTTATCTTGTTAGGGCTTATGTATGAAGTATGAACACCATATGTTCATACTATGCTGTGATACAAGGCCTGTTTATTGATAAGTATCAATATGTGTTGTGATACAGTGTAATTTTATAATGTGATTTTTTTTAAAATTGCATTTGGGGCTTATGCATGATATTTTTTTTAAAATCGCATTTTATTAATTTGAGTTATATGTTATACGTGCATATATTTTGCGGATACATTTATGTGTGTACCATGCTTTTAATTTAGCATATACTGTGCTTTTTTATAGTTATGTGTACTATTAGTGTTGATATGTTTTGAGACGTAAGAGTTTTTAAATTATATTTTATATGTGTATATATGTCTCTGAAGTTTTTCACGTGTCAATGCATCAACGATAAGTATACTCTAGTAGTCTTATATCAGTGTTATTAGTAATCTAGTTAAGTGTAAATATTAAAGAATACATATCAAATGTAGTTCTTTTAGGTCACTAGTCTTTGTACATGAACTAGGCTGCTTAGGTGCCTTTCTTACCCTTTTAATATAACATTATCATGCTTATTAATTGTAGTAATGGACGAGGATGAAAATTTTTGGATATACCTTCCAAAGCATAGTCAAGGATATAGGAAATGGGTCAATGCATTTTTGGATAATGCCTTCCCCAAATTGCCAGTAGGTGATGAAATGACATGCCCTTGCCGAAATTGTTAAAAATACTAAGTGGCAGCGTCGAGAATTTTTCTACGATCATCTCATATGTATTGGTCCTTACCCATTATATGTGAACTGGATTGTAGAAGTTTCACAGATTTTAAGTCCAAATTACGGTAGTGAAAATGAAGATATGGACCGGGAGAATAATGTACATTTTAGAGATAATTTAGATGAGATGTTGGACCGTACAAATGGACCAACTGTTGATTCTAAAAGATTTTATGAGGAGGGAAAACAACCTTTATATCCAAGCTGTAAAAAATTCTCACGATTAAGTTTTATTGTCCGACTTTATTCCTTATAATGTGTTCACGAAATTACCGAGTCAGGATCTGGGGATATAATAGAGTTGATCAGAGATGCGTTTCCAGAGGAAAATGTACCATTATCTTCCTATGCTGCAAAGAATGTGATTAAAGAGTTAGGGCTCTATTATAAAAAATTACACGTATACCCTAACCATTGCATGTTGTATTGGGCTGAAGATGAAAAGGAGGACTCTTGCAAAACTTGCAGCCTTTCAAGATGGATTGTACTCGAGAAGAAAGGCACTTCAGACAGTAATTCAGAGAAAGTGATTCACAAAGTCCCGACGAACGTGATGTGGTATTTTCCACTAAAGCCAAGGCTACAATGACTCCTTATGTGTAAAGATTTTTTGGAACAATGGGTGCGAGATATCCCCAGTTCTCGTCAGAATGTAGAAACATCAGGCTAGGTTTAGCAGCTGACAGTTTTAACCCTTTTCGTACCGTAAATACAAATTACATTACTTGGCCAATTGTTTTGGTCAATTACAACCTTCCACCCTGGTTGTGTATGAAGCAAGAAAACCTTATTCTGTCAACTCTTATTTCTGGTCCAGATTCTCCTAAAAATAGCATCAATGTCTATATGCAACCTCTAGTGGCTGAGCTGACAGAATTATGGAATGAAGGCATACAAAAATATCATGCCTTTACTGATCAGACCTTTATCTTACATGCAAGTATTCTCTGGACAATTAGCGATTTCCTGGGATATGCGATGTTATCGGGATGGAGCATGACGGGTTACTTAGTGTGTCCCATTTGTAATTATGAGACATCTTTCATGTACCTAAAATATAGTAAAAAGATGTGCTATATGAATCATAGGAAGTTTCTCGATGCCGATCATAAGTGGAGGTTTGACAAAAGAAGGTTCAACGGACAAATAAAAAATGGGACAACCCCCTGCAATTCTGTCAAGAACATGCATAGAAGAATTGTTGTCTAATTTCCAAAATCAGTTTGGAAAAAAGAAGAAGGAACCAGGATAAAAAAAGGTGAAGAAGGTTGATTCCTCTTAAAGAAAAAGTCAGTATTTTCTAATTTACCATATTGGAGTCATAATTTGCATTGACACAACCTCAACGTAATGCATATTGAGAAGAATGTTTGTGACAATATTATTGGCACTTTCTGAAATATGGCTGGAAAAACAAAGGACCATGTGAATGCGCGTTTCGATTTACAAGAACTTGGCATTAGGAAGGTCCTCCATCCTATTCGATCACTTGATGGGAAACACCTTGAAATTAGGGAAGCTATATTTGAAATGACAAATGAAGAGAAAGATTTGTTTTGCTCAGTACTGAAAAATGCAAAATTGCCATATGGTAGTGCATCAAATATCAGTCGATATGTGCACACAAAAGAGAGGCAAATCTCTGGATATAAGAGCTATTGTAGCTGCTACAAATGCAAGTAATAATAAAGTTATTGAGGAAAATGCCTTACAAGATATTGAAGAAGGTGGTGAAGCAGGTCACCACATCTTGCATATATAAGTTTAATACACCCGCGTGTACTCTGATTTTTCCCTTAACCATGGACTTTATGTTTCACGTAATATTTATCTTTCAAACACAAGCACATGCTTCAATATAAACCATAACAATTCATGAATAAGATGCTAATCATCAGGAAATATTACAAATTAATAGCAATATACTACTACTATCATCTAGAACCAAATAGTAGATTAACTAAATAAATTCTCACGATTATATTATAATTGCGTGTACTGTGCTTTTTCTTAATACATTTTATGTACTTCTTAATCAGTTGTAGCTCCTAAAAGGCTCAGAGAAAAAACAAGAATGGACAAAGTTCATACGAGAAGTTATGACAAGAGAATTGTCATTCAAGTGAACGAGTTTTTCCAGCCTATTGCATATAGTCCTGATGTATTATCAGAACTAAGTAACTTCTTAGGAACACTTGCAAAGTTGTGTGTGTCTCTTACGTATGTTACTTGGTGTCATCTTCCTGAAAACTTGAAAAAAACTTTATGGAATTAAGTGAAGGTATTTTATGCCCATTATGACCAATAATCTACTTGGATATATTCTAAAACATTTTTTTGTGACACACTAGACTTAAACTGAATTCCTTATTAATATTGAACTCATTATTTTTTAAGGCTCAGTATATTATTCCTGATGAAGGTGAAAAGTGGGGGGAGGATTCAATTCATGCTGCTTGAAAGGGGTATAAGTGTCGAACCAAGGCGGCACATTATACAGCCTACACAAATGATGAAGACAGAATACCGAATAGGCCAGATGACATTCTATTGGAGAGGTTCAAAATGCTCTTAGAGTACTGGAATGATGATTTAGTTCAGGTATACAACTTATAATTTTGAGCATTGATAATGATCTCGGTATATTTATTTTCATGTCTTTTGTAGGCGAGAGCTAAGAAAAATGCGGCGAGTCGTAAATCATATTTCGACACTCATACTGCTCGTCCGAAAAGCTTTGCACAAGTTCGAAACAAGATAGTGTATGATTTATGTATTTGATTTTCTTACTTGATTGTAGAAAATTTCCCTTAACCATATGTTTCGCATATTTTCTTACTTGATTTATTTATTTTGAAATGCCAATATCATGACTTCATGTTTCGCATATTATTTTCTTACTATAATTTATTTATGACTAAGATGTTAATCATCAAGGCAAATTACAAATTAATAGAGCATATATGTAAGATATATTTGTTTATAATAATTTATGAACTGACCGCACTATGTCCATTCTTTATTGATAAATCTGTTTCATAATTTTCATAAGATTATAATTATCATTCCGCAAGTAGAATGAACCCGAAGTTGCGACAGTTTTTATCAGACTAGGGGCAGTTTTCAGAGGTATTTGGAGCAAAGTTATTGACTTGAATGAACTTCGAAGGCTGCAACAAGAAATTATGGAAATCTTTTATCAATTTGAGACTATATCTGTGAATGCGTTCTTCAACATAATGGTGCATTTGCTAGTTCACTTATGTATAAAAGTGCAATATGGTGGACTGGCACACCTTCACTCCATGTTTCCTATTGAGCGCTATTTCTGCAAATTAAAGTCTTATGTGCGAAATAGAAGCAAACCAGAGGTATCTATCGCTGAGGGTTACCTGGCGGTAGAAGGCTTGACATTTTGCTCAAGATTCTTGGGTGGCGATACGGGATCAAAAATTATGAGGCCTGCTAAATTTGGAAGTTGTCCAAAAAAATTAGAGTACCATATTGGTACGAAAAGAAATAAAGATGGAAAATTAATTCATTTGAAAGAATCTGAATGGGTGGCAATACATCGCTACATTCAATTTAACTGCGGAAATAAAGAAATAGAGTCTTTATTTGAGTAAGTATTTACTTATTCTTTATTTTACTTATTGTGGAAGTAGCATTCTGTTCCAAGTTTTTTAAACTAAATAATTAATGTAGGGAGCATAGTGCTTTAGTTGCTGGTCAAGTAAAATTGAAAAGGTATAAAAGGGAGAGAGAACATAATGACGATTTCTGGAAGTGGATGAAGGAACAGGTTGTAAATAAACCGAACATTTTGAGAGAACTAGAAGTGCTTGCGATGGGGTTAATAGAGCAGCTAAGGAGTAAAATGGATATGTAATAAATGGATATAGATTCCATTCAAAGAACAGAGATGTTAAATATAAAACACGGAACAGTGGTGTTTTTTTGACGGCTTTGACCACAAGTTTTGCTAGTTCAAAAGATGAGAACCCAAAAGTTGGCAATGTCCATTACTATGGAGCAATTGAAGAGATAGTAAAAGTCGACTATTGGGGTGAATTTTCAGTTGTCGTTTTTAAATGTTGTTGGTATCAGGAGAAAACGATGTGTATGGGTTGACTAGGGTTAATTTTAATATATTATGCCAACAGTCAGATCCTTACATATTGGCTTCACAAGTATAACTGATTTTCTACATAGAAGACCCGGTTGATAAGATGTTGTATAATGTTATCAAGTGCTTACCACGGGACTGGTGTGATGTTCAAAATGAGAATGTAAATGAAGGCCAAGATGATCCTGTTTTACAAGATATACACCTTGGTCCATGAATTGAAAGTTAGATTGATAAAGCTAGTTGGTGCAGGGATGATGTCCCAAAAAGACAAGTCCCCATCCAGCCGAATTAAGTGAATAAACCAGCCTAATTAGTCATTCAGTGAACTTAGCATTGTACTCTTATTGTAATACCCTAAATTTTCATCCAGTGAACTGAGTACATTCATCTTATTGTGCTGCTCTTTAATTTATATAAACTCAACTTGTTACTTCCAGTAATTGTGTTCATATTGTAATTTTACTTTGAGTGTTGCCGCATATTATCTGTCATTGTGTTTGTATTGTTTTTACTGTGTTTGTTGTCATATATTATCTGTCATTGTATTCATATATCTTATTCCAATTTTGCTTCATATTTTACAGTTCATTTAATTACATTTTAATGTAATGCATTTAATTACATTTTTAATGTAATACATTTAATTACATTTTAATGTAATACATTTAATTACTTTTTTACTTCTTATTTTATTTTCATTACTTGCAAGAATTGAAAGAAACTCAACTTGTTTATTTTTTTGTATCGGATGGGAGGATTTCATATCACAATCCACCACCAGGGAGAATTTCAAAGAAAAAGATATGCTGGTGGGAAAGAGTTTCTTGTAAGGGGTGTCGATTCTGATAAGTTTTCTTATATTGTCCTGTTGGAGCAAGTCAAATATGATCTTCATTACTCAAAAATTGGAGGAATTTATATCCAAGATAAGTTGGGAGACTGGAAATTGGTAACAAATGATTCTTACATGTTTACACTAGATGGAGAAGTTAGCAGTGGTGACCATATTCACTTTTACATGGACAACATTGTTGATAACAAGATTGAGCCAGTTAAGCAAATACAGCTCCATGTTATCATGAGGCCAAGGCATAAAATACTCGAAGGTACTCCTTCAAAAAATTGTTTAAATTGGATTTATATTTTTATGTATCGGTTCTTAGTAACTGCCATTATATTTTTTTACCAAAAAAATAAGTCAAGTGCATGTTTGTTACGACTCATCAACTACAACAAAATCAAAGGAACAAAAAAATAGTGGGAGTGGATATGGCTCAGGTAGTTACTCGCAAGTCTCCGTGATTGAACAACCAGAAATAAGATAATGATGCAACTGTGAGAAACAAGTCTGGAACTGCTAAGAGGAAATTGAATTTGCAGAGTCAACCACATCAAGATGAAAATATGGGAGAAAATGACCTAGAGGTTAGATGTCCGAAATTTATTCCCTGTATTTCCAGTATAGTGAGTGTACTCTTGTTCATGATTGAATATATCAACTAAGCCATGTTTATGTCCTGTCATACAGGGTACTATCCTACCCCCTCCCCCCCTCCACCACCTCAGGAACATTCCACTGTAAGTCGTTATTGGTTGAATTTTAAATTTTGTATATGTTTTCTAGATAATTTTAAACTAAGCCATGTATATTCATCATGCAGTCTACCATCCTACCTCCTCTAACGCCTCCAACAGGGTATGAAATTTAAAGAGCTATAAGAGTTGAGAGGAATAATGAAGTTTATATGGCTCTAAATTTACCTACACTGTTTGTTGGACTTAGACCTTCTGTCCAGAAGAAAAATAGTGAAAAAGAGAAAATACAGGACTTAAGTGATCATGATTATGATCCAGGAAAGGACGATGGTAGTGATGGTGATGTATCAGTTACTCCGTTGAAAGTTTGTCAAACCTAGAGATTTTTAATTTATAAGCATAATTAATAAAATCATATTCTAGTACTAAAGCAAGATATTTTTCAGAAAACCAAGAAAGCGGGTGAAAAAAGCTTCTTATGGGACGTGGGGCAACAACACGTTCCCGAGCCAATGCTACATCGAAAATGCCAGCAATTGAGGAAGCAAGCCAGTAAGAGACATATCCACATGTACAAGATACAAACTTTGCGGTACCTAACATTGAATTACCACAATCAGATGATGGAAATGGTTCAATGGCTGTATTTTTCGGTATGCGGAAATGCCAACGGGAGAAAGTTGAACAGGAAAAAGATATTGTAGCTGCTATAAATGGAAGTAAAATAGAGTTGTTGAGGAAAATGCCTTGCAAGATATTGAATAATGTGGTGAAGCAGGTCAGCATATCTTGCATATATAAGTTTAATACAACTGCGTGTACTCTGATTTTTCCCTTAACCATGGACTTTATGTTTCACATAATATTTATCTTTCAGACACAAGCACATGCTTCAATATAAACCATAACAATTCATGAATAAGATGTTAATCATCAGGGAATATTACAAATTAATAGCAATATACTACTACTATCATCTAGAACCAAATAATGGATTAACTAAATAAATTCTCACGATTATATTACAACTGCGTGTACTGTGTTTTTTCTAATGACATTTTATGTACCTCTTAATCAGTTGTAGCTCCTAAAAGGCTCATAGGAAAAAGAAGAATGGATAAAGTTCATACGAAAAGTTATGAAAAGAGAATTGTCATTCAAGTGAACGAGTTTTTCCAGCCTATTATAGATAGTGATGGTGTATTATCAGAACTAAGTAACTTCTTAGGAACACTTGCAAAGCTGTGTGTATCTCTTACGTATGTTACTTGGCGTCATGTTCCTGAAAACTTGAAAAAAACTTTATGGAATTATGTGAAGGTATTTTATGCTCTTTATAACAAATAATCTACTTGGATATCTTCTAAAACAATTTATGGTGAAACACTAGATTTAAACTGAATTCCGTATTAATATTGAAGTCATTATTTTTTAAGGTGCAGTATATTATTCCTGATGAATGTGAAAAGTGGGTGGAGGATTCAATTAATGCTGCTTGGAAGGGGTATAAGTGTCGAACCAAGGTGGCACATTATGCAGCCTACACAAATGATGAAGACAGATACGGAATAGGCCAGATGACATTCCATTACAGAGGTTCAAAATGCTCTTAGAGTATTGGAATGATGATTCTGTTCAGGTATACATCTTATAGTTTTGAGCATTGACAATCATCTCGGTATATTTATTTTCATGTCTTTTGTAGGGGAGAGCTAAGAAAAATATGGCGAGTCGTAAATCATATTTCGACACTCACACTGCTGGTCCGAAAAGCTTTGCACAAGTTCGAAACAAGATGGTATGTGATTTATGTATTTGATTTTCTTACTTGATTGTAGAAAATTTCCCTTAACCATATGTTTTGCATATTTTCTTGATTTATTTATTTTGAAATGCCAATATCACGACTTCATGTTTCGCATATTATTTTCTTACTATAATTTATTTATGACTAAGATGTTAATCATCAGGGCAAATTACAAATTAATTGAGCACATAAATAAGATAGATATGTTTATAATAATTTATGAAATGACCGCACTATGTTCAGTCTTTATTGATAGATCTGTTGGATAATTTTCACGAGATTATAATTATCATTTTGCAAGTAGAATGGACCTGAAGTTGCGACAGTTTTTATCAGACTAGGGGCATTTTGAAGGGGTATTTGGAGCAAAGTTATCAACTTGAATAAACTTAGAAGGATGTAACAAGAAATTATGGAAATCTTTTGTCAATTTGAGACTATATTTGTGAATGCCTTCTTCGACATAATGGTGTATTTGCTGCTTCACTTATGCATAAAAGTGTAATATGGTGGACCGGCACACCTTCGCTCCATGTTTCCTATTGAGCGCTATTTCTACAAATTAAAGTCTTATGTGCGAAACAGAAGCAAACCAGAGGGATCTATCACTGAGGGTTACCTGGAGGAAGAAGGTTTGACATTTTGCTCAAGATTCTAGGGTGGCGATGCGGGACCAAAAATTACGAAGCCTGCTAAATTTTGAAGTTGTCCAAAAAACTAAGAGTACCATATTGGTACGAAAAGAAATAAAGTTGGAAAATCAATTCATTTGAAGGAATCTGAATGGATGGCAATTCATCGCTATATTCTATTTAACTGCGGAAATAAAGAAATAAAGTCTTTATTTGAGTAAGTATTTACTAATTCTTTATTTTACTTATTGTAGAACTAGCGTTCTGTTCCAATTTTTTTAAATTAAATAATTAATGTAGGGAGCATCGTGCTTTAGTTGCTGTTCAAGCAAAATTGAGAAGGTATAAAAGGGAGAGAGAACATAATGACGATTTCTGGAACTGAATGAAGGAACAGGCTGCAAATAAACTGAACATTTTGAGAGAACTAGAAGTGCTTGCGATGGGGCCTAATAGAGCAGTTAAGGAGTATAGTGGATATGTAATCACTGGATATAGATTCCATTCAAACAAAAGAGATGCTAAATGTAAAACACAGAACATTGGTGTTTTTTTGACGGCTTTGACTACAAGTTTTGCTAGTTCAAAAGATGAGAACCCAAAAGTTGGCAATGTCTATTACTATGGAGCAATTGAAGAGATAGTAGAAGTCGACTAATAGGGTGAATTATCAGTTGTCATTTTTAAATGGTGTTGGTATCAGGAAGAAAAGGATGTGCATGGGTTGACTAGGGTTAATTTTAATATATTATGCCAACGGTCAGATCCTTACGTATTGGCTTCACAAGTACAACTGATTTTCTACATAGAAGACCCGGTTGATAAGACTTTGTATAATGTTATCAAGAGCTTACCACGGGACTGGTGTGATGTTGAAAATGAGAATGCAAATCAAGGCCAAGATGATCCTGTTTTACAAGATATACACCTTGGTCCAGGAATTGAAAGTCAGATTGATGAAGCTAGTTGGTGCAGGGATGATGTCCCAAAAAGACAAGTCCCCATCCAGCCGAATGAAGTGAATGAACCTGCCTAATTAGTCATTCAATGAACTTAGCATCGTACTCTTATTGTAATAACCTAAATTTCATTCAGTGAACTTAGTACATTCATCTTATTGTGCTGTCACACCCCCAACTTAAACAGCAAAATAATTATAGCTATTATATCATTTTAATGAAGAATACACAACCAACTCCAAGATATTACAGTTTAGGGTTTGGAACAGCCCAACACTACCAACTATTACATCTGATTACAAATACCGAGTCCTCACACAACTATTATTACTTATTCTACCTGAGCTCGAACATAAGCATCAGCATCGCAGGTCTTACGGGCAGTCTGCTTGAATCTAACCATAGCTGCTAGCTGTAATATTAGAGTAAAGCAAGAAGTGAGCCAAATGCTCAACATGTGCTAACAGTACGACACAAAACATAAATCGAGATATACTTTTAAGAATGACAATGGAAAAATATAACTAATGATAACGAGAGATAAACTATGTGAGATGGCATCATTTTGCTTGCATCAAAATAATTTTAAAATCATGTCTTAATCAAAATCATTTTATGACGCTACGGATTACAGCCGATGATCAGCCGCGAAGTAATCCCGAACCTCGCTGGGTTCTAAAACATTAACGGGAATCCCTAGGCAACTTTTAAGCCTAATATAAGTGTGGAAAGGACTCGCGTCTCAGTCCAGATCCACTATTCAAGAAAACATTTATCCCCCTTTGGGACTGAAAACCCACATTTTATTTATTTCAAAAGCTGATGCCGAATTGTAACAAAATCTCTTTTAACATTAAATATTTTTATTAAGGGATTATAGATCAACTCGAAATACGGGAAATATGGTACTAAGTCTCAGGGCCATGATTTACAAAATTTTACTCTATTAGGGTAACCAAAAGGTTTTCGTATGTCAGAATTTGGACAGGAAAATTTAGTGAGACTAATGGATAATATAAAGGGGTAATGCCAAACTGGGCTTAAAGCAATGGTTTCTCATCAAGGTACAGGTGTTGGATCATCAAGAAGATAAGCTTCATGAATATTATGGGTGTTAGGGTATGAAGAAATGATTCTTTAGCTCATGATGTATCAGAGTGGTCAAACTTTAGGATAAGAAAGAGGGGTATCAATCAATGAGGAATCACTTTGATAAGTATCTGACTTTCAGGGTTCAAGGTAAGGTTCTATAGGGATTCAAGTATCAGGATGAGATATCAATACTTAGGAATCATCAACATGTTAATCAAGAGGATCAATCAAGTAATATATCAACTCTTCATTTTATCATGGCATTAAACTATCATGAAAGACTTTTGAACTACTTGCAATACGTACTCGAGGGTTCATGGCATCTCTATATAACTCAAAGATAAACAAAAGATACACTTGATTTAAATATATCAAAATAACTCAGGATAATTGCATCGATATATATGAACTGTTTATAGTAAATACGAAGGTCAAGTTGAATCACTTGCCTTGAGAAAGGCTGGTCTGGTCTGACTGGTAGGAGCAACAACTGGAGCTTCACTCGACCTTTATGGCAAGTTTTCCCTCGTCTCGAGATCCTACATAAATAATAATAATCCTCATTATAATATATTCTTACCATCTTAACCTATTTACAACCCGAAATTAAACATGGATGGTACTTAGGCCTATACGCACCTAATTTATATCCACCTTTATATTTCAAATGTACACACGTAGCCACATAATCACATATCGTATATTAATACCAAATAACACCATAATGTAACACTAGGCTTGGATGATCTCGACTCACAACTTAAGTCACTTGGTTGCTAAACTAGACAAGGTCTTCAAATTTTGGCTTCCTAACTCGATGTGCCTTTCCTAAATTATCCAAAACCTATTGACCCTCACTTGTGCCTTTTGCTCTAATGACCTTATACTATCTTAAAACTATGGTGGTCGACCTAATACTCACTTCTAAGTGTTCTAAAACTATGTGATAAGTGATAGTGCTCACTGGTGCAAATTTCAGAATGACAACTATAGTTTCTTGAGTGCATTAGGCACTCTTAAACTATAAGTTTTCCTTCAAAACTTTTACACAAGACTCTCCTGACCTAAGGGCATCTCAACAACTTGATGTGGCTCAAGGGCCTGGCTTGGGCCTTCGTGGGCCTAAGCTAAAAGTCCAAGGTTCCCCTGTTTTTCTGGGCAGAAAATGCCCTGACTTGAATTAACTTGTGACACATGGTTCTAACTCATATCCAATGAAATATGGTTGGAAAAACTTCTCTGACACTCCCTCTAACTAAGGCCCAATAGGGCCTAATGAGGGCCTACCCATGATATGGTCAAATCTCCCTATTTCTAAGTTGCAACAAAACTGTCCCCTGCTGGACAGATTTTGTTATTCTACTTGTGCACCTAACCAAATGACATGCAAACCTCCAACCAACTCCTAAAACCTTTTATATACTCCCAGTACTAACTTCTGGTGGCTTGGGCCTCAAAGTGCACACCAATGACATGGTCAAAACTCACTCTAAACCTCAGGGTACTAAACTGATTTTCTGCAGAAACTATAACTCTCATTTCTCCAAGGTTTTGACTTGACAAACTCAACTACCAACAACCCAATACTCAAACCAAGACTTAAACATGATAATCTACTGAACTAACTCCCTTATTCTCAAAATAACCTTGGGTGAGATCATCCTTATCTAAGGTACAATTATGGCAAAACAAGAGAATCTACACTTCACAAATCACAAATCTTCATGCTTTTGAAACAACAAGGTATGCATTTTTATAAAAGATAATCACGAATTATTACCATGCAACAAGAAGCATAAATCAATATTAACACATTATACCTACTGAAATTAAGGCTCGCTAACAAAATCTTTCCAAATGATCAAAATCTTACAACATTCTAAGAGAAATCCTCATGCATGCATGCCTTCGGGTTTTTCAAACCAAAACAACACATTTTCTACATATATTCCATCTTAAAATTGACATGCAAGCCTAGCATAAGGTATACCTAGATGATCACTTAGCATGAAAGGAGTTTTATCAAATTTTCACCACAAAATTCAAGTCATTATCACATAAACATGCAAAAATTGACCAAAACAACAAGAATGATTTCAAGGACCATTCATTCGGCACCCATATGGTCATGGCCGAATGAAATGGATGGAAATGGCCATTAAATCATCAAGAGTTTCCTTCTCAAGACTTGGCACTTATCCATTCCTTGTAGTCCTCTCAAAAACAACCTTAAATTCATAAGAATCAAGATTGTATTTTGAGTTTCACTAAAACCTTTACATGCAACCCTTAAACTTAAACTTTCTACTCAAAACTCTTTGAAATATGAATGATCATGGTATGGGAGATAACATTTACTTGTATAAAGAGTAGAAGCTTGGTGGAGAAATGAAGAAAAATGGGGAGGGGTGGTTCTCGGCTAAAGGCCGAGAGTGAGGGGGAGGGAGGGCCAAGAGGAGGGAGAAGGGGAGGGAGGAGAGAGTGAGGTGTGGGTGGAGTATGAGAATGATCATGACATTTGCTTGTTTTTATGGTATTTGATTTGACAAAATTTGAGTGGAAAGGAGAATTGACAAGTCTATCCCTCCACTTATACTTGGTGCATTTTGCATGCAAGGTTAGAGAAGGAAATTGGCTAGAGAAATAAGAGTTAGTGGGGTTGGAATTGTCCTCTTTGTCCTTATAAAGAATGAGAGGGTGGTTTGCATGCAAGGGCTTTCTTGTAATTTTCTAAATATGACAACTAAAATTTATAATGATTTATTTTTATAAAATAAAATACAAGTTCAAAAATTATAAAATTTATACCATAAAATAACTTGGATTTTTAGAGACTTTATAAAATCATTTTCAAAATTTGTGAACAAAATACCTTTTAAAAGAAATTTTTTCCAAAGCTTAGAATATTCCTTAAATATCAAAAATAAAGAAATTAAATAAACTCTTGCTTTGAAAAATCATATACTACACAAAGCAAATTTATAATGCAGAAATTTTCACTCACACTAGCGTACAATCATTGAATATAATTTCATTTGACTTTATTATTATACCAAATCCATAAATAATTTTACATGAAAATACCGGTTGTAACATGTGCTGCTCTTTAATTTATATAAACTCAACTTGTTACTTCCAGTATTTGTGTTCGTATTGTAATTTTACTTTGAGTGTTACAGCATATTATCTGTCATTGTGTTTGTATTGTTTTTACTATGTTTGTTGTCGTATATTATCTGTCATTGTGTTCGTATATCTTTTTCCAATTTTGCTTCTTATTTTATTGTTCATTTAATTACATTTTAATGTAATGCATTTAATTACATTTTTAATGTAATGCATTTAATTACATTTTAATTTAATACATTTAATTACTTTTTTGCTTCTTATTTTATTGTTCATTACTTGCAAGAATTGAAACAACTCAACTTGTTTATTTTTTTGTATCAGATGTGAAGATTTCATATCACAATCCACCACCAGGGAGAATTTCAAAGAAACAGATATGCTGGTGGGAAAGAGTTTCTTGTAAGGGGTGTCGATCCTGATAAGTTTTCTT
This sequence comes from Apium graveolens, assembly GCF_009905375.1. Classification (NCBI taxonomy): domain Eukaryota; kingdom Viridiplantae; phylum Streptophyta; class Magnoliopsida; order Apiales; family Apiaceae; genus Apium; species Apium graveolens. The sequence continues at coordinate 92,663 of NW_027420613.1, read as the reverse complement.
ATATTGTCTTGTTGGAGCATGTCAAATATGATCTTCATTACTCAAAAATTGGAGGAATTTATATCCAAGATAAGTTGGGAGACTGGAAATTGGTAACAAATGATTCTTACATGTTTACACTAGTTGAAGAAGTTAGCAGTGGTGACCATATTCACTTTTACATGGACAACATTGTTGATAACAAGATTGAGCCAGTTAAACAAATACAGCTCCATGTTATCATGAGGCCAATGCATAAAATACTTGAAGGTACTCCTTCGAAAAATATTGTAAATTGGATTTATATTTTTATGTATCGCTTCTTAGTAACTGCCATTATATTTTTTTACCAAAAAACAATTCAAGCGCACGTTTGTTATGACTCATCAACTACAACAAAAGCAAAGGAACAAAAAAATAGTGGAAGTGGATATGGCTCAAGTAGTTACTCGCAAGTGTCCGTGATTGAACAACCTGAAACAAGATAATGATGCAACTGTGAGAAACAAGTCTGGAACTGCCAAGAGGAAATTAAATTTGCAGAGTCAACCAGATCAAGATGAAAACAATGGAGAAAATGACGCAGAGGTTAGATGTCTGAAATTTATTCCCTATATTTCCAGTATAGTGAGTGTACTCTTGTTCATAATAGAATTGAATCAACTAAGCCATGTTTATGTCCTGTCATACAGGGTACTATCCTACCCCATCCCCCCCTCCACCACCTCAGGAACATTCCACTGTAAGTCGTTATTGGTTGAATTTTAAATTTTGTATATGTTTTCTAGATAATTTTAAATTAAGCCATGTATATTCATCATGCAGTCTACCATCCTACCTCCTCTAACACCTCTAAAAGGGTATGAAATTTAAAGAGCTATAAGAGTTGAGAGGAATAATGAAGTTTATATGGCCCTAAATTTACCTACACTGTTTGTTGGACTTAGACCTTCTGTCCAGAAGAAAAATAGTGAAAACGAGAAAATACAGGACTTAAGTGATCATGATTATGATCCAGGAAAGGACGACGGTAGTGATGGTGATGTATCAGTTACTCCGTTGAAGGTTTGTCAAACCTAGAGATTTTTAATTTGTAAGCATAATTAATAAAATCATATTCTAGTACTAAAGCAAGATATTTTTCAAAGAACCAAGAAAGCGGGTGAAAAAAAGCGTCTTATGGGACGTGGGGCAACAACACGTTCCCGAGCCAATGCTACATCGAAAATGCCAACAATTGAGGAAGCAAGCAAGATAGAGACATATCCACCTGTACAAGATACAACCTTTGCGGTACCTAACATTAAATTACCACAATCAGATTATGGAAATGGTTCAATGGCTGTATTTTTTGCTATGCGGAAACACCAACGGGAAAAAGTTGAACAGGAAAAAGCTATTATAGCTGCTGCAAATGCAAGTAATAATAGAGTTGTTGAGAAAAATGCCTTGCAAGATATTGAAGAAGGTAGTGAAGCAGGTCAGCACATCTTGCATATATAAGTTTAATACAACTGCGTGTACTCTGATTTTTCCATTAACCATGGACTTTATGTTTCACATAATATATATCTTTCAGACACAAGCACATGCTTCAATATAAACCATAACAATTCATGAATAAGATGATAATCATCAGGGAATATTACAAATTAATAGCAATATACTACTACTATCATCTAGAACCAAATAGTGGATTAACTAAATAAATTCTCTGTGCTTTTTCTTATGACATTTTATGTACTTCTTAATCAGTTGTAGCTCCTAAAAGGCTCATAGGAAAAACAAGAATGGATAAAGTTCATACGAGAAGTTATGACAAGAGAATTATCATTCAACTGAACGAGTTTTTCCAGCCTATTGCAGATAGTGATGGTGTATTATCAGAACTAAGTAACTTCTTAGGAACACTTACAAAGCTGTGTGTGTCTCTTACGTATGTTACTTGGTGTCATGTTCCTGAAAACATGAAAAAAAAATATTATGGAATTATGTGAAGGTATTTTATGCCCTTTATGACCAATAATCTACTTGGATATCTTCTAAAACCTTTTGTTGTGAAACACTAGACTTAAATTGAATTCTGTATTAATATTGAACTCATTATTGTTTTAGGCTCAGTATATTATTCCTGATTAATGTGAAAAATGGGTGGAGGATTCAATTCATGCTGCTTGGAAGGGGTATAAGTGTCAAACTAGGGCGACACATTATACAGCCTACACAAATGATGAAGACAGACTACAGAATAGGACATATGACATTCCATTGGAGAGGTTCAAAATGGCCTTAGAATATTGGAATGATGATTCTGTTCAGGTATACAACTTCTAATTTTGAGCATTGATAATCATCTCGGTATATTTATTTTCATGTCTTTTGTAGGCAAGAGCTAAGAAAAATTCGGCGAGTCGTAAATCATATTTCGACACTCACAATGCTGGTCCGAAAAGCTTTGCACAAGTTCGAAAGAAGATGGTATGTGATTTATGTATTTGATTTTCTTACTTGATTGTAGAAAATTTCCCTTAACCATATGTTTTGCATATTTTCTTGATTAATTTATTTTGAAATGCCAATATCATGACTTCATGTTTCGCATATTATTTTCTTACTATAATTTATTTATGACTAAGATGTTAATCATTAGGGAAAATTCCAAATTAATAGAGCATATATATCAGATAGATCTGTTTATAATAATTTATGAACTGACCGCACTATGTTCAGTCTTTATTGATAGATTTTTTTGAAAATTTTCACGTCATTATAATTATCATTTTGCAAGTAGAATAAACCTGAAGTTGCGACAATTTTTATCAGACTAGGGACATTTTTAAGAGGTATTTGGAGCAAAGTTATCAATTTGAATGAACTTAGAAGGCTGTAACAAGAAATTATGGAAACCCTTTGTCAATTTGAGACTATATTTTTGAATGCCTTCTTCGACATAATGGTGCATTTGCTGCTTCACTTATGCATAAAAGTGCAATATGGTTGACCGGCACACCTTCACTCCATGTTTCCTATTGAGCGCTATTTCTGCAAATTAAAGCCTTATGTGCAAAACAGAAGCAAACCAGAGGGATCTATCGTTGAGGGTTACCTGGAGGAAGAAGGCTTGACATTTTGCTCAAGATTCTTGGGTGGCGATGCGGGACCAAAAATAATGAAGCCTGCTAAATTTGGAAGTTGTCCAAAAAAATTAGAGTACCATATTGGTACGAAAAGAAATAAAGATGGAAAATCAATTCATTTGAAAGAATCTGAATGGATGGCAATTCATCGCTACATTATATTTAACTGCGGAAATAAAGAAATAAAGTCTTTATTTGAGTAAGTATTTACTAATTCTTTAATTTACTTATTGTAGAACTAGCATTCTGTTCCAAGTTTTTTAAACTAAATAATTAATGTAGGGAGCATCGTGCTTTAATTGTTGGTCAAGAAAAATTGAAAAGGTATAAAAGGGAGAGAGAACATAATGACGATTTCTGGAAGTGAATGAAGGAACAGGCTGCAAATAAACTGAACATTTTGAGAGAACTAGAAGTGCTTGCGATGGGGCCTAATAGAGCAGCTAAGGAGTACAGTGGATATGTAATCAATGGATATAGATTCCATTCAAACAAAAGAGATGCTAAATGTAAAACACAGAACAGTGGTGTTTTTTTGATGGCTTTGACTACAAGTTTTGCTAGTTCAAAAGATGAGAACCCAAAAGTTGGCAATGTCTATTACTATGGAGCAATTGCAGAGATAGTAGAAGTCGACTACTAGGGTGAATTGTCAGTTGTCGTTTTTAAATATTGTTGGTATCAGGAAGAAAAGGATGTGTATGGGCTGACTAGGGTTAATTTTAATAGATTATGCCAACAGTCAGATCCTTATGTATTGGCTTCACAAGTACAACAGATTTTCTACGTAAAAGACCCGGTTGATAAGATGTTGTATATTGTTATCAAGCGCCTACCACGAGACTGGTATGATGTTGACAATGAGAATGCAAATGAAGGCCAAGATGATCCTGTTTTACATGATATTCACCTTGGTCGAGGAATTGAAAGTCAGATTGATGAAGCTAGTTGGTGTAGGGATGATGTCCTAAAAAGACAAGTTTCCATCCAGCCGAATGAAGTGAATGAACCTGCCTAATTAGTCATTCAGTGAACTTAGCATTGTACTCCTATTATTATACCCTAAATTTTCATTCAGTGAACTGAGTACATTCATCTTATTGTGCTGCTCTTTAATTTATATAAACTCAACTTGTTACCTCCAGTAATTGTGTTCGGATTGTAATTTTATTGTGAGTGTTGCTGCATATTATCTTTTATTGCGTTTGTATTTTTTTTAGTGTGCTTTTTATCGTATATTATCTGTCATTGTGTTCGTATATCTTATTCCAGTTTTGCTTCTTATTTTATTGTTCATTAAATTACATTTTAATATAATGCATTTAATTACATTTTTAATGTAATGCATTTAATTACATTTTTAATGTAATGCATTTAATTACATTTTTAATGTAATGCATATAATTACATTTTAATGTAATGCATTTAATTACATTTTTGCTTCTTATTTTATTGTTCATTACTTGCAAGAATTACAAGAAACTCAACTTATTTATTTTTTTGTATCGGATGGGAGGATTTCATATCACAATCCACCACCAGGGAGAATTTCAAAGAAAAAGATATGCTGGTGGGAAAGAGTTTCTTGTATGGGTTGCCGATCCTGATAAGTTTTCTTATATTATCCTGTTGGAGCATGTCAAAGATGATCTTCATTACTCAGAAATTGGAGGAATTTATATCCAAGATAATTTGGGAGACTGGAAATTGGTAGCAAATGATTCTTATATGTTTAACCTAGTTGGAGAAGAAAGCAGTGCTGACCATATTCACTTTTACATGGACAACATTGTTGATAACAAGATTGAGCCAGTTAGCAAATGCATCTTTATGTTATCATGAGGCTAAGGCATAATATACTCGAAGGTACTCCTTCGAAAAATATTGTGAATTGGATTTATATTTTTATGTATCGCTTCTTTGTAATTGCTATTAAAATTGTTTTTAGCAAAAAAACAAGTGAAGCGCACGTTTGTTACGACTCATCAACTACAACAAAGACAAATGAATAAAAAAATACTGGAAGTGGATATGGCTCAGGGAATTACTCGCAAGTCTCCGTGATTGAACAACCTAAAACAAGATAACGATGCAACTGTGAGAAACAAGTCTAGAACTGCAAAGAGGAAATTAAAGTTGCAGAGTCAACCACATCAAGATAAAAACATGGGAGAAAATGACCTAGAGGTTAGATGTCCGAAATTTATTCCTTGTATTTCCAGTGTAGTGACTGTACTCTTGCTCATAATAGAATAGAATCAACTAAGCCATGTTTATATCCTGTCATACAAGGTACTATCCTACCCCCTACCTGTAACGCCCTATTTTTATAACAATAAAACTACACGATATAAACAAGTCTAAATTATATTAAACTGCAATAACGTAACAAAATCGAATAACATAATAAAATTCCATGGTTTAATCCTCCAATTATAATAGATAAAGGATGTAAAATCCACTAAAAATGTTCTCGAATTTATTAAGTCCACTAAGATGAATCTCAACTATATATTGGGTGTCACTCATCACTCTTCCCGCTTTACCCCTAATTACCTGCGGAAAGAAAATAATAAAGAGTGAGCCAAATGCTCAGTACGAATATAATCTAAACAATTTGCAATGTATAACTACGAATAAATTGTGTCTTACCAACACAGAGATTGAAACTAAAAAAAATGAGGAAAAGGTCAACAGTATAGATCTGAAACAATGTATCAATATTTATCGAATCAGCATAATAACAATTTAACACAATTGGGCTAAAAATGAATCATAAAGTAAGGCAAAATAGCAAATAAGGTGGGTACAAATATGGGTCTCTTACATAAAACTATACTCGCTAAACTCCAATCACCAGCGAAGTATAGGACAATGGTTCCTTCCTCGGTAATCCAGAAGAAGAAATAAGGAATGCAAAATACATCTCAACAATACAATAGCGATCATGATCTAATCACATCTCGTACCCCAGAGACGCGCTCGTATACTCACCCACCGATACGAGTTGGTGCCAAGTTCACCTTTACTCCGAACTCCATGTGAACATTGTCCGTGATTAACCCACACAGATCGGTCTAAGAGCCCAACAATAAGGTTACAAAGGTTGCTTGACTCTTTGCACAGTATGAAATAAAATAAAACAATGTCGCAAGAAAAATGCGAAATAACAATATAAACGAGTCAAGACAACAATAATCCAAAAATAGAGAATTCGAAACGAAAACGGGAATGTGTACAAATAGGTACACATTGAGTACAATAAGCTCATAATTTTAGAAAATAAGTCAACAATAAATTAACGAATATTTCATTATTTTAAACGAGAGAAAAATAAGGAATCCGTACCTTAAAATAGAGAGCAAACAAATCCCAAGATATCCGGTAAATTGACTAAAAGACAGTCACGCACTACTCCTTTCAAATCTAGGAACCAATTAAATAATTATAAATTAATATACAATCACATAATTCAGTAATTCCTAGATTAAATACGGGGCAAATTTTGAATTTACGCAAACTAAGATTAACGTGCTTAGTTAGTATATTAATAATAACTATATAATAACAAAATCATGCCGGTCAAGCTACTAGTAAAGATAATATAATAATAAAATGAAAAGAGCTTGGACTTACTAACTGCCAAACAGGATAACCAAATAACAGAAGTGTGATTGTCAACAATATTTAACTAAACTTAGTGTTAAAGCCATAAATAATAATGAGCTAAAAAATATATTATAATAATAAATAATTATTAACTTGCACCGCAGTCCATCCGAAGCAACCACAAGCTCAAGGAAGCATCTTTACAAAATTTTATATTTAACAAGCCATGCCTAACATCCAGAATTAAATAAATATATCAAAAATGAAAACAATAAACTAACTAATAATACGGACTTCTAACATTGCACTAAAACAATTAGTATTTAATGAGACACAATAATGTCAATAAATTCATTAATTAAATATTATAAAATATAACGGCACTATTAATTTCAATAGTAGGTAATTCAAATACAAACCTCACATCCATCTATCAGTTACATGCAATAAGAAATAATTTATTTAGTGACCTGGCACCTCAATATTTAATATATCTAACAATCTAACAATCTCACAATAAATCTGTGCATGCATAAACATACATTAATAAATAAATATGACACTAGATGGAACAAACCGGCTAGGCACTTCAAATAAATATTAAATAAGAAAATTATTTAAAACTAATACACTAATAAACAAGATATAAAATTCAAGTGTTAATGTAACAATTAAAATTTCAATCTTTATAAATCTACTTTCTATCGTAGAAGAGTTTTAAAAAAAATGTAAACAAATAATTAACATTTATATCACCGCTAATACAAATTTAAAACTAATTAATCATTTAAATTACACGCATATTAAATAAGTACCAAGGTAATGACAATTTATAAAAAAAATAAAAATGATGTGGACATACTAGTAAAATAAATATTAAATAAGAACGATATGTCAAAATGAGTCCGTGAAAATAATCCAAAAATAAAATACAAAATCATCTAATAAAAAGAGTAGGCTTGAACTTACGATTTATAATATATTCTTTTGAAAATAATGACTCGAATCTAGCACACGCCTACAAAAATAGGTGAAGGGCTGAAATATATAAGAGTAATCAAATCAAAAATCTGGATTTAATAATAATATATATAATTATAAGTTGACGATAGTCTAGTATACAAATTTACATACCTTTTTGTTTGGTAAGATAATACAGCTAGCCCACAATACTCACACATATGCCTCAGGGCTAGTTAACATTGTCCCGCACTAATATCTACAACAGAGACATATGCACCTATTAGTGGAGCACAATAAATATAACTAAGCAATCAACCACTATTATTACCTGAGATCTCTCGTATGCACTCTTTCACTTTACGCGGCTGTACACCTCTCAATATAAGTATTGGCTTGTACTTATAGTACTCTCACGTTAGTTAAGATAATAACTAACGTCGAATAAGACGTACTTGAAGTTTATCAATATAACAAACCAGGCTTATCACTATATCTAAAATTTAACTAGAACTTTAACTTCTAGATGCTTCTAGAAGTAAAATAAAAATAAATATAAAAATAAATATAATTTAAACATAATTAATATAATATAGATTTTGTTAATTGAATAATAATAATAATAATAATAATAATAATATCAGAATATTATATTCTTCCCACCTTAAAAGAATTTCGTCCTCGAAATTTAAATAACGTACCTGATTCGAAAAGATAAGGATATTTTGTGCGAACGGAATCCTCCATTTCCCACGTAGCCTCTCGAGCATCGTGATTTTTCCAAAGAACCTTCACAAATGGGATAGTCTTTTTACGCATAACTCTTTCCTCTCTCTCCAATATAGCTTCAGCTTCCTCCTCACAAGATAGATCCTCGTCAAATGCGTCTAAAGGATACTGAACAATATGGTGTGGATGATAAACATACTTCCTCAAAACTGATGCGTGAAATACGTTATGTACTCGGGACAACTGAGGCGGCAAGGCAACTCTATATGCCACTGCTCCAACTCTCTCGAGAATCTCAAACGGGCCAATATATCTCGGACTCAATTTACCTTTCTGACCAAAACGCTGAATGCCCTTTGTCGGAGATACCTTAAGAAATACCTTGTCCCCAACCTTAAACTCATACTCTCGCCTACCCTTATCTGCATAAGTCTTTTGCCTAGATCGAGCTTGTTTAAGCTTCTCCAGAGCAAATGTTACCTTATCAGTTGTGATCTGAACTAAGTCGGGACCTTCCAAAAGTTTTTCTCCTACTTCATTCCAACAAGTCGGTGTTCTGCACCTGCGTCCATATAATGCTTCAAAAGGAGCCATACCAATGCTCGCCTGCCAACTATTATTGTACGCAAATTCAACCAATGGTAAATACTCATCCCAATTCCCAAACCATTCTAATGCACAAGCTCGTAACATATCCTCCAAGGTCTGAATCGTCCGCTCTGACTGTCCATCTGACTGCGGATGAAAAGCTGTACTATAGTTCAATGTGGTACCCCATGCTTTCTGAAATCCCTGCCAAAATTTTGAAGTAAATCTCGGATCTCTATCAGAAACAATAGAAACTGGAATACCATGAAGTCTAACAATCTCATTCCTATATGCTAGTGCTAAACTCTCCAAAGATATGTTCCCACGAATCGGTAAAAAGTGAGCGGACTTAGTAAGCCTATCCACAATCACCCATATCGCATCATTCTTCCTCAAAGTTTTCGGCAACCCAATAACAAAATCCATGCAAATATTCTCCCATTTCCATGTAGGTAATTCCAATGGCTGTAATAATCCACTTGGTCTTTGATGTTCAATCTTCACCTGTTGACAAGTCAAACATTTTGAAACGAACTCAGATATGTCACGCTTCATACCACCCCACCAAAAGTGTTCCTTCACATCATGATACATCTTCGTCTCACCTGGATGGATTGAAAATGGAGATCGATGGGCTTCCTCCAATAATTGCTCCTTAAGTTGCTTATTATCAGGCACACACAATCGGTTACCCTTCCAAATTATACCATGTTCGTCAATGCGAATTTCTGGTTGCTTTCCTGATTCCATGCTCTGTATAAGATACCATATGTCTCCATCACCATCTTGAGCTGCCTTTATCCTAGAGATAAGACTAGGCTCAACATGCATACTAGCTAACATACCATCTGTGCCTTCACGATAAAACTCCAAGCCAAATCTTTCAATCTCATGCTGAAGAGGTCGTTGACATGTCATTAATGCTGCCAGATTTCCAGAATTCTTCCTACTCAATGCATCTGCAACCTTGTTAGCTTTTCCAGGGTGATACTGAATACTCACGTCGTAGTCTTTCAAGAGTTCAATCCATCGCCTTTGTCTCATGTTAAGCTCATTCTATGTAAAGATATACTTCAAGCTCTTATGGTCAGTAAAGACCTCACACTTATCACCATACAAGTAGTGTCGCCATATCTTCAATGCAAAAATAACAGCGGCAAGCTCCAAGTCGTGTGTAGGATAGTTCACCTCATAAGGCTTTAGTTGTCTCGAAGCGTAGGCAATCACCTTTCCATGTTGCATCAGTACACAACCAAGTCCCTTCTTTGAAGCATCGCTATAAATCATATAACCACCCATTCCAGATGGTAGTGTCAAAACTGGAGATGTCACAAGTCTCTTCTTCAACTCTTGAAAACTAGTCTCACAGTCCTCGGTCCATATGAACTTGTTACTTTTTCGAGTCAATTGCGTCAATGGCATGGCAATGGTCGAGAAGCCCTCAACAAAATGACGATAATAACCAGCAAGTCCCAAGAAACTCCTCACTTCAGTCACGGTGTTAGGTCTTGGCCAATCAGTAATAGCCTCAACCTTAGCTGGATCCACTTTAATTCCATCTGCTGATACAATATGTCCCAAAAAGGCAACCTGATCAAGCCAAAATTCACACTTCTTGTACTTTGCAAACAACCTATTTTTCCTCAATATCTCCAATACAGCTCATAGATGTTCCTCATGCTCTTCTTTAGACTTCGAATACACCAAAATATCATCGATGAATATAATCACAAACTTGTCGAGAAAATCTTTGAATACCCTGTTCATCAAGTCCATGAAAACTGCTGGTGCATTTGTCAACCCAAAAGACATGACAAGAAACTCGTAATGCCCATAACGAGTCCTAAATGCAGTCTTCGGAATATCTCTTTCCTTCACTTTCAACTGATGGTAGCCGGAACGCAGATCAATCTTTGAAAAATATTTGGCTCCTTGCAACTGATCAAATAAGTCGTCGATCCTCGGCAATGGATACTTATTCTTCACCGTGATTCTGTTCAACTCCCGATAATCAATACAGAGCCTCATCGAACCATCCTTCTTCTTCACAAACAAGACAGGTGCACCCCAAGGTGAAACACTAGGCCTGATGAAACCTTTCTCAAGAAGTTCTTGCAGTTGTTCCTTTAACTCTTTTAATTCCAATGGAGCCATGCGATACGGAGCCTTAGAAATCGGTTGTGCACCGGGAAGCAGGTCAATAGAAAATTCCACCTCTCTTTGTGGTGGTAGTCCATCCAAGTCCTCTGGAAACACATCTGGAAACTCACAAACTACATTGACATCCATAAGTTCAGGCGATTCCATCGAAGAATTAATCACATGAGCTAAATATCCTTCACATCCATGTGTAAGCATCCTATTGACCTTGATGGCCGAAATAAATTTCCCCAAACCACTAGGCGTAGAACCCTGGAACTCGAACTCGGGTGAATTTGGATCACCAAAAATTAATTTCTTCCTTTGACAATCAATAGTGACCTTATGCCGCTCTAACCAATCCATCCCCAAGATGACATCAAAATCTTGTATTGGAATAGGTAGAAGATCCACGAATAATTTCCTATCATCAACTATGACTACACAATCATGGTACAGAGAGTTCACATATGTATTTACCCCAATAGGGTTACCAACAGAAAATTCTGATAAAAGTGTAGTAGGTGCAATACATAAATGTTTAACATAAGATGTGGAGACAAATGAGTGTGTATCACCAGTGTCAAATAAGACCGTAGCATTCCTATTGCCAATCAAAAGTGTTCCTGTAATGGTACCTGGGGTATTTGCAGCATCCTTTGCGGTAATAGAAAAGACACGTCCACCAGTCTTCTGATTATTTCTCCCATTCTGATCGTTCTGGTCCCCAGACTTCTTAAGTGGCTGCTTGCAATCTCGAATAGTATGGCCCTTCTGGCCGCAGTTGAAGCAGGATCTAGAAATCCAATAACAAACACCACTGTGCATCTTCCCGCAGTGCTCACAAGATTTTCCTCCATTCTGATTTCCAGCTTGAGTCCCTGACTTGTTCTGCTGATTACCTTGACTTCCATTTCTCTGCCGAAAACTGCGAGTGTTGTACCTCTGTTCATTCGGTTTAAATTTGCCTGCAGATCCGCCATTTTTCTGAAACTTAGAGGAATCATCATCTCTCTTTCTTTTTTGATTCTGCATGTCTCGCTGTTTACGAAAATCAGTCTGATGAAGTTCTTGGTCTCTGGCACTGTCCACTAAACTATCCATCGTTGTGTAGCGATTAGCTATGATATGGTTACGAATAGAAGTCTTCAAGGCCCACTTGAATTTCATGATCTTATCCTCCTCAGTACCAGCAACAGATCGAGCATACCCAGCCAGTCTCTGAAATCTGACCTGAAAGTCCGCCACAGACTCATCTTCTTTTTGAGTTATACTCTGATATTCTCGAGCATACTCCTCACGAATACTGGCAGGAAAGTATCGCTGATCAAACTGTGCCTTGAACACATCCCAAGTGATAGTATTCTCATATCCAGCTGCGTGAGAGGCCACCACTGACTTCCACCAAATGCTAGCATCCCCCTCAAGACGGTATATAGCAAATCGGGCCTTTTCCTACTCAGAACAATTTAAAACCCGAAATATTTTTTCCATGTGGTCAATCCACGCTTCGGCATCCATCGGGGTCTTAGCTTCCTTAAAAAAATTAGGCCTTTGCTTCATGAATCGATCGAACATAGTATGACCTTCCTGATTCTGCCCATTATTATTACCACGAGAGTTCTGTTGTTGTCGGGCTGCAACTTCCTGCACCATGTCCATAAAAGTAGCTCGATCCATCACGATTTGATGATGGGCATTTCCAGCATTATTCTGACCTGTACTACCGCGCACCATCCTGTAAAACTTTTCATAAGCGCACAAATAACACAAAAAAGTATTACGATATTCAATTCAAGAATCAAGAAATTTTAATCTACCCATGCGAAGTCAACCCAAAACTCACAGGTCAATGCCTAAAAGACAGTCTACAGAATCTATAACCGTAGCTCGGATACCAACTCTGTAACGCCCTATTTTTATAACAATAAAACTACACGATATAAACAAGTCTAAATTATATTAAACTGCAATAACGTAACAAAATCGAATAACATAATAAAATTCCATGGTTTAATCCTCCAATTATAATAGATAAAGGATGTAAAATCCACTAAAAATGTTCTCGAATTTATTAAGTCCACTAAGCTGAATCTCAACTATATATTGGGTGTCACTCATCACTCTTCCCGCTTTACCCCTAATTACCTGCGAAAAGAAAACAATAAAGAGTGAGCCAAATGCTCAGTACGAATATAATCTAAACAATTTGCAATGTATAACTACGAATAAATTGTGTCTTACCAACACAGAGATTGAAACTAAAAAAAATGAGGAAAAGGTCAACAGTATAGATCTGAAACAATGTATCAATATTTATCGAATCAGCATAATAACAATTTAACACAATTGGGCTAAAAATGAATCATAAAGTAAGGCAAAATAGCAAATAAGGTGGGTACAAATATGGGTCTCTTACATAAAACTATACTCGCTAAACTCCAATCACCAGCGAAGTATAGGACAATGGTTCCTTCCTCGATAATCCAGAAGAAGAAATAAGGAATGCAAAATACATCTCAACAATACAATAGCGATCATGATCTAATCACATCTCGTACCCCAGAGACGCGCTCGTATACTTACCCACCGATACGAGTTGGTGCCAAGTTCACCTTTACTCCGAACTCCATGTGAACATTGTCCGTGATTAACCCACACAGATCGGTCTAAGAGCCCAACAATAAGGTTACAAAGGTTGCTTGACTCTTTGCACAGTATGAAATAAAATAAAACAATGTCGAAAAGAAAAATGCGAAATAACAATATAAACGAGTCAAGACAACAATAATCCAAAAATAGAGAATTCGAAACGAAAACGGGAATGTGTACAAATAGGTACACATTGAGTACAATAAGCTCATAATTTTAGAAAATGAGTCAACAATAAATTAACGAATATTTCATTATTTTAAACGAGAGAAAAATAAGGAATTCGTACCTTAAAATAGAGAGCAAACAAATCCCAAGATATCCGGTAAATTGACTAAAAGACAGTCACGCACTACTCCTTATTCAAATCTAGGAACCAATTAAATAATTATAAATTAATATACAATCACATAATTCAGTAATTCCTAGATTAAATACGGGGCAAATTTTGAATTTACGCAAACTAAGATTAACGTGCTTAGTTAGTATATTAATAATAACTATATAATAACAAAATCATGCCGGTCAAGCTACTAGTAAAGATAATATAATAATAAAATGAAAAGAGCTTGGACTTACTAACTGCCAAACAGGATAACCAAATAACAGAAGTGTGATTGTCAACAATATTTAACTAAACTTAGTGTTAAAGCCATAAATAATAATGAGCTAAAAAAATATTATAATAATAAATAATTATTAACTTGCACCGCAGTCCATCCGAAGCAACCACAAGCTCAAGGAAGCATCTTTACAAAATTTTATATTTAACAAGCCATGCCTAACATCCAGAATTAAATAAATATATCAAAAATGAAAACAATAAACTAACTAATAATACGGACTTCTAACATTGCACTAAAACAATTAGTATTTAATGAGACACAATAATGTCAATAAATTCATTAATTAAATATTATAAAATATAACGGCACTATTAATTTCAATAGTAGGTAATTCAAATACAAACCTCACATCCATCTATCAGTTACATGCAATAAGAAATAATTTATTTAGTGACCTGGCACCTCAATATTTAATATATCTAACAATCTAACAATCTCACAATAAATCTGTGCATGCATAAACATACATTAATAAACAAATATGACACTAGATGGAACAAACCGGCTAGGCACTTCAAATAAATATTAAATAAGAAAATTATTTAAAACTAATACACTAATAAACAAGATATAAAATTCAAGTGTTAATGTAACAATTAAAATTTCAATCTTTATAAATCTACTTTCTATCGTAGAAGAGTTTTAAAAAAAATGTAAACAAATAATTAACATTTATATCACCGCTAATACAAATTTAAAACTAATTAATCATTTAAATTACACGCATATTAAATAAGTACCAAGGTAATGATAATTTATAAAAAAAATAAAAATGATGTGGACATACTAGTAAAATAAATATTAAATAAGAACGATATGTCAAAATGAGTCCGTGAAAATAATCCAAAAATAAAATACAAAATCATCTAATAAAAAGAGTAGGCTTGAACTTACGATTTATAATATATTCTTTTGAAAATAATGACTCGAATCTAGCACACGCCTACAAAAATAGGTGAAGGGCTGAAATATATAAGAGTAATCAAATCAAAAATCTGGATTTAATAATAATATATATAATTATAAGTTGACGATAGTCTACTATACAAATTTACATACCTTTTTGTTTGGTAAGATAATACAGCTAGCCCACAATACTCACACATATGCCTCAGGGCTAGTTAACATTGTCCCGCACTAATATCTACAACAGAGACATATGCACCTATTAGTGGATCACAATAAATATAACTAAGCAATCAACCACTATTATTACCTAAGATCTCTCGTATGCACTCTTTCACTTTACGCGGCTGTACACCTCTCAATATAAGTATTGGCTTGTACTTATAGTACTCTCACGTTAGTTAAGATAATAACTAACTTCGAATAAGACGTACTTGAAGCTTATCAATATAACAAACCAGGCTTATCACTATATCTAAAATTTAACTAGAACTTTAACTTCTAGATGCTTCTAGAAGTAAAATAAAAATAAATATAATTTAAACATAATTAATATAATATAGATTTTGTTAATTGAATAATAATAATAATAATAATAATAATAATAATAATAATAATAATAATATCAGAATATTATACTACCCCCTCCACTGTAACGCCCCCAAATCCGGGGTCAGAGGATTTGGTCGTTACTATGAAATCTCAATCCAAAATAACCTGTTAAATTAATAAATAAATGCGATCAGAAGATATTTATCATCCATGACCACAATTAATCCCAGATTTTTTAAGGTTATAGTACTAGAAACAAGATATCCAAATTCCACAAATAAATTTTTCACTTTCTTTTAACACTCTTTTCAATAATTCTCAATCTCAAAACTTAACCCGCTAGTATAACTTCAAAAAGAAGTATATTAGGCCCAACCATAAAATACACAACTATAATATAATATAATATAATATAAACAACTTTATATAATAGAACTTACACTAGTCCGCAAACCCTGTACCAACCACCTTCCAAAAGCTTTCTCTTTGCTTCCTCGAATTATGCAGCTAAACAGCGCAAGCTAATCCTCACTGGAGGTTAAATTTAAAAATAGGCAAGTATGAGCGAAAGAAATGCTCAGCAAGTTCAGTATAGCAAATATAGGGTCTTTTGATATAAAACCGACATCTGCATTAGAGCAGAACATTTAAAATCATAATTGCTGAAATAGAAAATTTATTAAAGAATTGGATAATTGTTTCTCACTGTATTCAACACTCTTTTTTATATTTTTGAGCAAAATTTTCAGCAATACTTTGAATCTGGACGAGAATAAAACTCGTAAAACTGTGTTTACGAAATTATCGTAAACAGCAATAACATGAACCAATGATTATGGACTGAATCATAAACCTTATTCAAAACCGAACTCTTGAAATTAATAATTATTTTCTTGTCATATCAAATTAGATATCAATACGAACTTTAATGCTCACAACATCCCATACTAAAGTCAACATCAATCATTTATACTAATACCACCTTTGATATTTAACAACAAAGTAAGTATCAGCATAAATCAGAAACTAAATCAAAACTGCATTTCACCTTTAATCCAAAACAGAAACAGTTGATAAACCATTTATTCTATGATTATCAAAACAATTTAGAAACAACAGTTTAGATTGGAACCAATTATATTTCATGTTGTTCCTTATGATCAGTCACGAAACAGCACTGGTATCCCGCAGCCATACCGTAAATATAGGTACTACCCGTATCCCGTAGCCATACGGTACCTATAGGGCGCCAGAAAAGGCATATATTCGCCTTGAAAGAGATTACAAGTGGACCGATATCTCGATCACCTACGCTGTAACCACTAACCATTCCAATCTTAAAACCTTTTTATTAGAAAGGAGCCGACTCAATCGACATTCTAAATAATTTTATTTCCCTATTCACTTCGGCAGGAATACTCACAATAAAATCAACTTTCTCAAAATCGAAAACATTTATATATCCAGTAATTTGATAAATAAAACATTTAACTATTTTGAACATAGAATAGTAGAGGGTACTTGCATGATAAGCATTTTAATTTGGCGATATATAAAACAATTATCTATTCCGAACTAAAAATAGGGAAAGCAATATTTGCATAATAGAATTCAAATAAAGTATCATTTGAACAATAAGTGATGATAGAAATACTTGCCTTTGGGTTTTTAGCAGTTAGTCACACTCGTAGAAACGCAATTATCTCAGTCTGGCATCTCAAGGCATCACCGTCTTTTACTTCGCTAAATCTCTGATCTGCTACTAATCCAGTTGCTGCAACCCAATATTCCATACTATTCAACTCTAGTCTTCATCCATTCCATCTAGTCCTGATCGTCTTGAAAGACTCATATCTATAATTAAATGGTCACACTTTAATTGTCTAATCAATAATTATTCGATGAACTGCGCGTAAAAAAGCCTATCGTCTACCCATACGATAGCCCGCACATAAAGAAGACGGTCAAATACAAGACTCTTGACCCACGTACGCACGTATTTCATATAACACATAACATATAAGCCACGTATCACATAATTCATCTTACACGTAACTCGGTTCGTCAAAACATTCGACTCGGTACGTTTAAAACTAAAATCGGGTCAAAATATGATTTATCGATCAAAAATCGACTCAGAATGATTTGTAAAACAAGCGACCTTTCGAAACAAAAGAATTTTGGTCTCGAATAATGAAAGCGAAATATTTTTCTGAGTCTGGGCACGTTCGTTTCGTATTAAACGGACGAACGGTTTATTTATTATGAATAAAATTAAATTAAATCAATTAATAATAATTATTAATTGGTTTTTAAATACCCAAATATATTTTTAAAAATCTTAAAATAATTTTTAAGATTTATTTGGCTTAATTATGAATAATTATACTTTATTTAATTATTTAAAAGTAAAATTAATTGATTAAACGAATCAATCAAGTAACTAAACCCAAAATAATTAATTAAAATTAATTATAAATACTTAATACAAATCTGAATATTTAAAAACAATAAAATAAAATAAATTTTGGGAATTTAAAATAATCCATTCAATTATTTAATAATTAACTAAATTATTTTTGGAAATTAAAAAGGATTTTTGAATTTAAAAACTAAAATTTTAAATTAAAAGTAAAAGAATATTTCAAAAACACTTTTTCAGAAATTGATTTGCAGAATAGGGAATCAAACCCGGGTTAAATTTTGGACCCAAACGGGTTTCCAAGAACTTAGCCGGGTCGGTGATGACCTCACCGGAAACTGGGGGGAGAGAACGGAGAATCCGACGGTCGTCCCGATTCCGGTCACCCTGGTTCTGGGGTCAAAATAGTCTGTTTCCATGAATTTTAAAACCCAAAACAATTCAAAAATCTCCCTGCATCAGCCATGCCAACCCAGAATCCACAAACACCATCGGAGCTGTGATCTCCGGCCAAAAACCTCGGTTTTCCGACGAAAACATCGGAAAAACGAACTTCGGTCGATTCCAAACCAAATTCCATGCTTTTAGTCTCAAACTAAAGATGATAACTCCTACTATCTACTCATACTCTTAAAACAATCAACTAATCACAAACAACTCCAGAAATTCGATTTCAAAAATCAACCAAATTAAGAACTTCGAATTTCATTAAATCGGAACCAAAATTAACTTGTTAATATATGAAATTGACTCTCAGGAATCCTACAATCATAATACATAATCATTACAATCAAACAAACACTCAAAATCAAAAATGAAATTCGACAAGTATGAAGAACAATCGATTTTCATGAAATCGAAACTAAAAATATAAAATTCATATATCAAAACAACTGTTATGAACTCTACTACATCCTAAAATCATCAAAGCAGTCAAAGATTCACGAATTAAAGGAGTCCCGATTCTCGTCGATTCCGACGAACACGGAACGAGTTGGAAACTCGACCTTAATAGATGAACTCAGTGTCAAATGAACCAGCTTCTTACAAGCTTTAACTCGACTCCAAGGTCACTAAAAACTTATAGCTAAATCTCTTATTATGCTTCATTTATGAACTAAAGGTTTTTTGGAAATGTGTTTATCTGATAAACGAAAGGAAGGATTGTATAATTATCTGATAGGAATTTTTTTATTTTATAAATTGAACAGATAAGTATAGAGACTATTTTTATACAAAAATGTTCCCGATAAATCATAACTCGATACTTTTTATTTCGTAATGTAAAATCACTGGCCCAGAAATGATATTAAACGAGGAATAATTTTAAAAATATCATTTTTAATTAAATACAAAATGTATACTAAAATTTCCCCAAAAATTGTGAATAATTTAAAAATGCAAAAATAACGGGTATTTGAAATAAGTATGATTTTATAATATTAAAAACATGAATCTTTTGGGCTTTAAAGTCCCGGTGGGGTCCCGGTCCGTTTATTTTTAAAAAACAGAAATGATTCCTAAATTAACAGAAAACCCCGAAAACATATAAAATGCATTCAAACACACATAAAACGAGTACCTCCATTAAGACGCAAATAAACACGTGTCCAGATTGCGGATCAATTCATATAAATACATTTTAAACATGTAACGAGTATCCGAAAAATACTCTAGTCCTTACGGGACCACACATAAATCTATTGCATGTTAAATTATGGCATGTCACATTTTTAAATACTATTCAACACATAATAATTCATTTAACACGTAACAAAATAGCTGTAAAATATTATTTTTAATATTTTTAAACCTCACCCTCTGCCCGGGCGAACACGAGTAAAATACCAAATAGCATTTCTGACACAGATAAAATATTAAGGCGAGTAAAATATCCACTCGATCCTTAAAACTAGAAAGCACACCCGGTTTACCGATATCGATAAAAAGGATCAGCTTTTAAGATAAGCATTTTAAAAATAATACCTTTAAGTAATTATTTTTAGAAAACCAACAGGGACTAACACTATTTAACACTAAGCATATTGAGTCATTTAATGACACAAACTCATCAAACATGAATAAAATATCCGCCATTTTATTCCTTTTACATCAGAAAAGTACATGAACATATTCAAGGAATAAAATAATAATAACTAAAATCTGGGATATTACAATCTACCCCCTTATAAGGATTTCGTCCTCGGAATCAGCAGAAGAAAACACTAAGGATTTTCTGACCAACTTTCAAATCTTGCATACGTAACTTTTCTAAAAAATTTCCAATAACACTGAACAGTTATCACGAAATTTTCACTCTGCACCATTTTTCCATCAACGTCCTTTTACCAATTTCTCAATAGAATCACTTTTACTAATTGTGAGAAAGAAGAATAGAGAGAAAGATAGAGAGAATAAAGAAGAAAGAGAGATATAGATAAATAGAGAGAGAAATAAAGAAACAGACCGACTTCGTTGCATGCCACTGATATTCTAATCGCATTGCAATCCACTATTGCTATTGATAAACCCACCACATAACCCTGCTTTGACTTGACCAGGATAACTCTGCTTAACTTGATTGGCATACCTTCGAATATTTGAGATGATAAAATTATGGAATTTTAAAGAAAAAAGAATTTTATATCATAACGGGTGTCCCACGATTGTGGTTACCAAAATCTGAATTTATGAGAAATGATTGTTGAAATGAAAGAATAACTGCGAGATCAATATGATCAAACGAACTTAGTATTGCGTGCCCAAATTAATACACTATTAAAGGTTGTTAACCTTCTTGTAGTCACAACACACACAAGTGATGGAGTCCCATCCAACTTTTTATCACACAGACATGGATACCTTGTGTCCCCTATAGTTATGGTTGTTCATCTCAGTCAGACTAAAAGAGTATGAAATGAATTCAAAATCAAATGAATAAAACTGAAAAGATTTCAAAGCTAATATTTCTGAAGAAAAATGAAATCCAGAAAACAAGATTATGGCACAAAATGATTAAACGAGTGTTAGGGAATATATCCTCTAATAGATACCTCTTTTTCAGAGATGACAAAAGAAGTTATAGAAAGAGAAGGTATTTCCAAGGTCTTAATACATATCTTATATTTGAACTCTTCAGTTGACTTATCATCCGATTGTAGACACTTCTTCATGTTTGAGGATATCGATAGTCTCCATCGTCATCGAATCGTACTCTCGGAAGATTCCACAATAAAGGTTTTGCAGCTCCTACGAGTTCTATCCAGCTCAGCACAACAACTCAACCGAATACCCTTTATCTTACCTTAATCATTGGTACTATATCCAATAGTCCAACAGAAACTCGATATGATCTCAGGCGTTCTTAAATAGCTATACACACTCCTACACACTCTCGTTTCTAGTTTACTATAACCCGTAGCTCTGATACCAACCTGTAACGCCCCCAAATCCGGGGTAAGAGGATTTGGTCGTCACTATGAAACCTCAATCCAAAATAACCTGTTAAATCAATAAATAAATGCTAGAGGAAGATATTTATCATTTATGACCCCAATTAATCCAAGATCTTTTAAGGTTGCAGTTCTAGAAACAAGATATCCAAATTCCACAAATAATTTTTTCACTTTCTTTTAAAACTCTTTTCAACAATTCTCAATCTCAAAACTTAACCCGCTAGTATAACTTCAAAAAGAAGTATATTAGGCCCAACTATAAAATACACAACTATAATATAATATAATATAAACAACTTTATATAATAGAACTTACACTAGTCCGCAAACCCTGGAACAACCACCTTCCAAAAGCTTCCTCTTTGCTTCCTCGAATTACGCAGCTAAACAGCGCAAGCTAATCCTCACTGGATGTTAAATTTAACAATAGGAAAGTATGAGCAAAAGAAATGCTCAGCAAGTTCAGTATAGCATATATAGGGTTTTTTGATATAAAACCGACATCTGCATTAGAGCAGAACATTTAAAATCATAATAGCTAAAACAGAAAATTTATTAAAGAATCGGATAATTGTTTCTAACTGTATTCAAAACTCTTTTTGATATTTTCGAGCGAAATGTTTCAGCAATACTTTGAATCTGGACGAGAATAAAACTCATAAAAATGTGTTTACAGAATTATCGTAAACAACAATAACATGAACCAATGATTATGGACTGACTCTTAAACCTTATTCAAAACCGAACTCTTTAAATTAATACTTATTTTGTTGTCATATCAAATTAGATATCAATACAAACTTTGATGCTCACAACATCCCATACTGAAGTCAACATCAATCATTTATACTAATACCACCTTTAATATTTAACAACAAAGTAAGTATTAGCATAAATCAGAAACTGAATCAAAATTGCATTTCACCTTTAAGCCAAAATAGAAACAGTTGATAAACCATTTATTCTATGATTATCAAAATAATTTAGAAAAACATTTTAGATTTGAACCAATTATATTTCATGTTGTTCCTGATGATCAGTCACAAAACAGCACCGGTATCCCGCAGCCATACCGTAAATATAGGTACTACCCGTATCCCGCAGCCATACGGTACCTATAGGGCGCCAGAAAAGGCATATATTCTCTTTGAAAGATATTACAGCTGGACCGATATCTCGATCACCTATGTTGTAACCAGTAACCATTCTAATCTTAAAACCTTTTTATTGAAAAGTAGCCGACTCAATCGACATTCTAAATAATTTTATTTCCCCATTCACTTAGGAAGGAATACTCGCAACAAAATCATCTTTCTCAAAATCCAAAACATTTATAAATCCAGTAATTTGAAAAGTAAAATATTTAACTATTCTGAACATTGAATAGTAGAGGGTACTTGCATGATAAGCATTTTAATTCGGCGATATGTAAAACATTTATCTATTCTGAATTGAGAATAGGGAAAGAAATATTTACATAATATGATTCAAAATATATATCACTTGAACAATAAGTGATGATAGACATACTTGCCTTTGGGTTTTTAGCAGTTAGTTACACTCGTAGAAACACAATTATCTCAGTCTGGCATCTCAAGGCATCACCGTCTTTTACTTCACAAAATCTATGATCTGCTGCTCATACAGTTGCTGCAACCCAATATTCCATACTATTCAACTCTAGTCTTCATCCATTCCACCTGGTCCTGATCGTCTTGAAAGACTCGTATCTATAATTAAAAGATCACACTTTAATTATCTAATCAATAATTATTCGATGAATTACGTGTCAAAAGCCTATCGTCCACCCATACGATAGCCCGCACATAAAGAAGACAGTCAAATACAAGACTCTTGACCCACGTACGCACGTATTTCATATAACACATAACATATAAGCCATGTATCATATAATTCATCTTACACATAACTCGGTTCGTCAAAACATTCGACTAGGTACGTTTAAAACTAAAATCGGGTCAAAAATATGATTTATCGATCAAAAATCGACTCAGAATGATTCGTAAAACAAGCGACCTTTCGAAACAAAAGAATTTGGGTCTCGCATTATGAAAGCGGAATATTTTTCTGAGTCTGGACACGTTCGTTTCGTATTAAACGGACGAACGGTTTATTTATTATGATTAAAATTAAATTAAATCAATTAATAATAATTATAATTGATTTTTAAATACCTAGATATATTTTTAAAAAACTTAAAATAATTTTTAAGATTTATCTGGCTTAATTATGAATAATTATACTTTATTTAATTATTTAAAAGTAAAATTAATTGATTAAATGAATTAATCAAGTAATTAAACCCTAAATAATTAATTAAAATAAATTATAAATATTTAATACAAATCTGAATATTTGAAAAAAATAAAATAAATTAAATTTTGGGAATTTAAAATAATCTAGTTAATTATTCCATAATTAACTAAATTATTTTTGGAAATTAAAAAGGATTTTTGAATTTAAAAACTGATTTTTAAATTAAAAGTAAAAGAATATTTCAAAAACACTTTTTCAGAAATCCATTTGCAGAATAGGGAATCAAACTCGGGTTAAGTTTTGGACCCAAACGGGTCTCCAAGAACTTAGTCGGATCGGTGATGAACTCACCGGAAACTGGGGGGGCAGAACCCAGAATCCGGCGGTCGTCCCGATTCCGGCCACCCTGGTTCTTGGGTCAAAACAATCTGTTTCCATGAATTTTAAAACCCAAAACGATTCAAAAATCTCCCTGCATCAGCCATGCCAACCCAGAATCCACAAACACCACCGGAGCTGTGATCTCCGGCCAAAAACCTCGGTTTTCCGAGGAAAACATCGGAAAAATGAACTTCGGTCGATTCCAAACCAAATTCCATGCTTCTAGTCTCAAACTAAAGCTAATTACTCCTACTGTCTACTCATACTCTTAAAACAATCAACTAATCACAAACAACTCCAGAAATTCGATTTCAAAAATCAACCAAATTAAGAACTTCGAATTTCATTAAATCGGAACCAAAATTAACATCTTAATATATGAAATTGACTCTCAGAAATCCTACAAACATAATACATAATCATTACAATCAAACAAACACTCAAAATCAAAAATGAAATTCGACAAGTATGAAGAACAATCGATTTTCACGAAATCGAAACTGAAAATATAAAATTCATATATATCAAAACAACTGTTATGAACTCTACTACATCCTAAAATCATCAAAACAGTCAAAGATTCACGAATTAAAGGAGTTCTGATTCTCATCGACTCCGACGAACACAGAACGAGTTGGAAACTCGACCTTAATCGATGAACTCAATGTCAAATGAACCGGCTTCTTACAAGCTTTAACTCGACTCCAAGATCTCTAAAAACTGATAGCTAAATATCCTGTTATGGCTTGATTTATGAACTGAAGGGTTTTTGGAAATGTGTTTATCTGATAAACAAAAGGAAGAATTGTATAATTATCTGATAGGAATTTTTTTATTTTATAAATTGAACAGATAAGTATAGAGACTATTTTTTTTACAAAAATGTTCCCGATAAATCATAACTCGATACAGTTTTTATTTCGTAATTTAAAATCACTGGCCCGGAAATGATATTTAACGAGGAATAATTTTAAAAATATCATTTTTAATTAAATACAAAATGTATACTAAAATTTCCCCAAAAATTGTGAATAATTTAAAATTGCAAAAATAACGGGTATTTGAAATACATATGCTTTTATAAAAAAAAACATGAATCTTGTGGGCTTTGAAGACCCGGTGGGGTCCCGGTCCGTTTATTTTTTAAAAAAAGAAACGATTCCTAAATTAACAGAAAACCCCGAAAATATATAAAATGCATTCAAACACACATAAAACGAGTACCTCGATAAAGACGCAAATAAACACGCGTCCAGATTGCAGATCAATTCATATAAATGCATTTTAAACACGTAACGAGTATCCGAAAAATACTCTGGTCCTTACCGGACCACACATAAATCTATTGCTTGTTAAATTATGGCATGTCACATTTTTAAATACTATTAAAAACATAATAATTCATTTAACACGTAACAAAATATCTGTAAAATATTATTTTTAATATTTTTAAACCTCACCCTGTGCCCGGGCGAACACGAGTAAAATACCAAATAGCATTTCTGACGCAGATAAAATATTGAGGCGAGTAAAATATCCACTCGATCCCTAAAACTAGAAAGCACAACCGGTTTACCGATATCGATAAAACGATCAGCTTTTAAGATAAGCATTTTAAAAATAATACATTTAAGTAAATATTTTCAGAAAACCAACAGGGACTAACACCATTTAACACTTAGCATATTGATTCATTTAATGACACAAACTCATCAAACAGGAATAAAATATCCGCCATTTTATTCCTTTTACATTAGAAAAGCACATGAACATATTCAAAGAATAAATTAATAATAACTAAAATCTGGGATATTACGTCCACCACCTCAGGAACATTCCATTGTAAGTCGTTACTGGTTGAATTTTAAATTTTGTATATGTTTTCTAGATAATTTTAAATTAAGCCATGTATATCCATCATGCAGTCTACCATCCTACCTCCTCCAACAGCTCTAATAGAGTATGAAATTTACAGAGCTATAAGAGTTGAGAGGAATAATGAAGTTTATCTGGCTCTAAATTTACCTACACTATCTGTTGGACTTAGACCTTCTGTCCAGAAGAAAAACAGTGAAAAAAAGAAAATGCAGCACTTAAGTGATCATGATTATGATCCAGGAAAAGACGATGGTAGTGATGGTGATATATCAGTTACTCCGTTGAAGGTTTGTCAAACCTAGAGTTTTTAATTTGTAAGCATAATCAATAAAACTATATTCTATTACTAAAGCAATATATTTTTCAGAGAACCAAGAAAGCGGGTGAAAAAAAGCTTCTTATGGGACGTGGGGCAACATCACGTTCCCGAGCCAATGCTGCATCGAAAATGCCAGCAATTGAGGAAGCAAGCCAGAAAGAGACATATCCACTTGTACAAGATACAAACTTTGCGGTACCTAACATTGAATTACCACAATCAGATGATGGAAATGGTTCAATGGCTGTATTTTTTGCTATGCGGAAACGCCAATGGGAAAAAGCTGAACATGAAAATGTTATTGTAGCTGCTACAAATGCAAGTAATAATAGATTTGTTGAGGAAAATGCCTAGCAAGATATTGAAGAAGGTGGTGAAGCAGGTCAGCACATCTTGTATATATAAGTTTAATACCATGGACTTTATGTTTCACATAATATTTATCTTTCAGACACAAGCACATTCTTCAATATAAAGCATAACAATTCATGAATAAGATGCTAATCATCAGGGAATATTACAAATTAATAGAAATATACTACTACTATCATCTTGAACCTAATAGTGGATTAACTAAATAAATTCTCACGATTATATTACAACTGCGTGTACGGTGCTTTTTCTTATGACATTTTATGTACTTCTTAATCAGTTGTAGCTCCTAAAAGGCTCAGAGGAAAAATAAAAATGGATAAAGTTCATACGAGAAGTTCATACCCCTTCGACACACTAGACTTAAACTGAATTCAGTATTAATATTGAACTCATTATTTTTTAAGGCTCAGTATATTATTCCTGATGAATGTGAAAAGTGGGTGGAGGATTCAATTCATGCTACTTGGAAGGGGTATAAGGGTCGAACCAAGGCGTCACATTATACAGCCTACACAAATGATGAAGACAGACTACAAAATAGGCCAGATGACATTCCATGGGAGAGGTTCAAAATGCTCTTAGAGTACTGAAATGATGATTCTGTTTAGGTATACAACTTATAATTTTAGCTTTGATAATCATCTCGGTATATTTATTTTCATGTCTTTTGTAGGCGAGAGCTACGAAAAATGCGGCGAGTCGTAAATCAGATTTCGACACTCACAGTGCTGGTCCGAAAAGCTTTGCACAAATTTGAAACAAGATGGTATGTGATTTATTTATTTGATTTTCTTACTTGATTGTAGAAAATTTCCCTTAACCATATATTTCGCATATTTTCTTACTTGATTTATTTATTTTGAAATGCCAATATGATGACTTCATGTTTCACATATTATTTTCTTACTATAATTTATTTATGACTAAGATGTTAATCATCAAGGCAAATTACAAATTAATAGAGCACATATATAAGATAGATCTGTTTATAATAATTTATGAACTAACCGCACTATGTTCATTCTTTATTAATAGATCTATTTGATAATTTTCACGAGATTATAATTATCATTCTGCAAGTAGAATGAACCTGAAGTTGCAATAGTTTTTATCAGACTAGGGGCATTTTTAAGAGGTATTTGGAGCAAAGTTATCGACTTGAATGAACTTCGAAGGCTGCAACAGGAAATTATGGATATCTTTTGTCAATTTGAGATTATATTTAATGGTGCATTTGCTGGTTCACTTATGCATAGTAGTGCAATATGGTGGACCGGCACACCTTCACTCCATGTTTCCTATTGAGCGCTATTTCTTCAAATTAAAGTCTTATTTGCGAAATAGAAGCAAACCAGAGAGATCTATCGCTGAGGGTTACTTGGTGAAAGAAGGCTTGTCATTTTGCTCAAGATTCTTGGGTGGCGCTGCGGGATCAAAAATTACAAAGCCTGCTAAATTTGGAAGTTGTCCTGAAAAATTAGAGTACCATATTGGTACGAAAAGAAATAAAGATGGAAAATCAATTCATTTGAAAAAATCTGAATGGATGGAAATTCATTGCTACTTTCTATTTAACTGCGGAAATAAAGAAATAGAGTCTTTATTTGAGTAAGTATTTACTTGTTCTTTATTTTACTTATTGTAGAATTAGCGTTCTGTTCCAAGTTTTTTAAACTAAATAATTAATGTACCGAGCATCGTGCTTTAGTTGTTGGTCAAGAAAAATTGAAAAGGTATAAAAGGGAGAGAGGGCATAATGACGATTTCTCGAAGTGGATGAAGGAACAAGTTGCAAATAAACTTAACATTTCGAGAGAACTAGAAGTGCTTGTGGTGGGGCCTAATAGAGCAGCAAAGGAGTGCAGTGGATATGTATTCAATGGATATAGATTTCATTCAAAGAACAGATATGCTAAATGTAAAACACAGAACAATGGTGTTTTTTTGACGGCTTTAACTACAAGTTTTGCTAGTTTAAAAGATGAGAACCCAAAAGTTGGCAATGTCAATTACTATGGAGCAATTGAAGAGATAGTAGAAATCGACTACTGGGGTGAATTGTCAGTTGTCATTTTTTAATGTTGTTGGTATCAAGAAGAAAAGGATGTGTATGGGCTGACTAGGTTTAATTTTAACAGATTATCCCACAAGTCAGATCCTTACGTATTGGCTTCACAAGTACAACAGATTTTCTACATAGAAGACCCGGTTGATAAGATGTTGTATAAGGTTATCAAGCGCCTACCACGGGACTGGTGTGATGTTGAAAATTAGAATGCAAATGAAGGCCAAGATGATCCTGTTTTACATGATATACACCTTGGTCCAGGAATTGAAAGTCGGATTGATGAAGCTAGTTGGTTCAGGGATGATGTCCCAAAAAGACAAGTCCCCATCCAACCGAATAAAGTGAATGAACCTGCCTAATTAGTCATTCAGTGAACTTAACATTGTACTCTTATTGTAATACCCTAAATTTTCATTCAGTGAACTGAGTACATTCATCTTATTGTGCTGCTCTTTAATTTATATAAACTCAACTTGTTACTTCCATTAATTGTGTTCGTATTGTAATTTTACTGTGAGTGTTGCCGCATATTATTTGTCATTGTGTTTGTATTATTTTTACTGTGCTTGTTGTCGTATATTATCTGTCATTGTGTTCGTATATCTTATTCCAATTTTGCTTCTTATTTTATTATTTATTTAATTATATTTTAATGTAATGCAATTTGTTAGGTCACACACACACTGTAAAAGGGGTGAATACAGTGTATAGTACACTCAAATCGAACTTTAAGATCTTAAGTAACAGAAAACAAACTTTATTGAAACAATAAACTCTGTTACAGTATGGAACTGTTACCTCTCAGTAGGTTGTGTTTAAGTCCTGAGACCAGAGCTACTTCTTTAATGATGACATTCCCAAGATTGATATTGCCATATCCCAATGTTTTTCCAATGTTGCCATCTCCATAAGAAACACTTGGGCCAGCTTTCTCCACAAAGTCTGATAGCAGGGCCTTATTTCCAGTCATATGACCTGAACATCCACTGTCCAGAACTAGAATATTTTTCCTGTTGCCCTGCAATCACAAAGACCACTAATTATTAGTTTTAAGGACCCAGACTTGCTTGGATCCTTTGGCCTTATTAAGTTTGTTAACATTTGCAGCGGATTTAGTATCCGAGTTTATGTTAACATCTTTCTTATCAGAATTTACATTATCAGACTTTGAATCAGAATTTACACTAGAAGGAACAATGGAAACTTTCTTCAAAGAAGGTTTTATTTGATAATAATCATAGTACAAACTATGATATTCCTTACAAGTATAAATGGAATGCCATAAACTACCACAATGAAAACAAGGATTTTGTGGTTTGTATCTAACTGACTGACTCTTAACTCCTGATTTTGAAGGTAAGGAGTTAATATTCTTATTTTTCCTACAAAAAGAAGCGAGATGGTTAGAACTTCCACAGTTATGACATGTTTTCCTAGGAGCATCAGGAACAGGTTTATAATCATTGCTTTTATTCACACCTTCCTTTCCATTCCTATTTTTCCTAGGTGATTTTACCTTGTTTGCATTCTTGACATCTTTCAGCTTATGCTTAAGCTGCTTCTTTATCATTAAGCCTATGTTTACTTCAGCTGTCTTTTCCTGTTTTAGTTTGTCAGAAGTTAATTCCTCTTTAACTTCTGATTTCTCATTATCAGACTTTACAGTTACAAACTTAACAGGTTTTAACTTTGGCTTTTGCTTAACAACAGGCTTAATTTCTTCAGTTCCTTTGTCATTCTTATTCTCTCCATAACCTAAGCCCTCTTTCCAATTTTCACTACTTAGCAAATTTTGAGTTGTTCTGCCAGAGTTAGTCCAAGTCCTGATTATCTCTCTTTCCTTTTCTAACTCAGTTTTTAGAGATTCATTCATTTTTAGCACTTCATCCCTAACATAAAAAGCATCATCTCTATCCTTCTGAGTTTGATGGAATATAACTAACTCTTTTTCTAAGAAATCATTTCTTTTCTTAAAAGCAAGATTTTCAGAAGTTAATCTTTCACATGTTAAGGTTTGATCTCTATAACTAACAAACATGGTTTTAAGATAACTTCTCAACTCATTAATATCATCAGTATGAAAAACATAAGTAGTATGAGGTACCTTTGTTTCAGCAGCTTCAGAACTGCTCTCAGCACTTTCTTTATCAGCATTTGCCATCAATGCATAGTTCTCCTCACTTTCAGAGTCTGAAGTGTCTGTCCAACTTTTCTGCTTTGTGACAAGAGCCTTGCCTCTGTCACCCTTTACTTTCTTGCAGTCAGGAGATATGTGGCCTTTCTCACCATAGTTATAGCATTTAACATTGGTGTAATCTCCTCTGTCAGACTTTCCTCCTCTGCCTTCAGATCTTCTGAAATTCTTCTTATCAGAACTTATGCTTTTTCTGGAAAACTTCTTTCCCTTCCTGAACTTCCTGTATGCAATCTTGGTGATTCCTTTCACCATAAGAGTACACAGCTTCATCATCTCCTCATCAGCATCGGTCTCAGGCAAGCTTTCAGAATCTGAGTCATCATCACTCTCAGAACTTGATGACTCAGTATCAGACTTTATGAAAAGAGCTTTACCATTGTCTTTCTTTGAGGAAGCTGCCTTGGGGAATTCTTCTTCAGCCTTAAGAGCGACTGTCCTAGACTTTCCTCCTTTCCTCTTGCTTCTTTGTTCCATCTCCAGCTCATGAGTCTTGAGCATTCCATAGATTTCGTCAAGAGTTGTTTCATCAAGATTGTAGTTGTCTCTTATTGTCGTTGCCTTCAAATCCCAGCATTCAGGAAGAGCTAACAGGAACTTAAGGTTTGAATCTTTAAGATCATACTCTTTATCAACCAATGACAAATCATTCAAAAGTTTGACAAATCTATCATATAAATCATTCAATGACTCATTAGTCTTTGAGTCAAAGTGTTCATACTCTTGAGTGAGTATTGTCTTCCTGTTCTTCTTAATTGTGTCAGTTCCCTGACACCTTGTTTCCAGAGCATCCCATATCTCCTTAGCAGTCTTGCAGTTGATTACCCTGTTTGACATTACATTATCAATGGCACTATGCAGTAAGTGTCATACCTTAGCATCCTTAGCAATTGATGCTATGTCTTCAGCAGTATAATCACTCTTCTCCTTTGGTACGGTCATTGTTGCTTCACCTGCAACTGCAACAGCGAGTTTGGTTGGTTTGTGAGGACCTTCCTTGATTCTATCTAGGTATTCTGGATCTGTTACTTCCAGGAACATGGTCATCCTTACCTTCCATATGGGATATTCAGATGGTCTCAGTATGGGGACTCTGATGGTGTCATACCGACTCTGAATTAGTGTCTTTGGTGGTTCCTCAGTTGTGGTAGGCTTAGTTGGAGTTTCTGTGTCCGACATGATTGTGTTTGGATCTTTAACTGTATGTAAGTTAACAGATAGGCTCTGATACCAATTGTTAGGTCACACACACACTGTAGAGGGGGTGAATACAGTGTATAGTACACTCAAATCGAACTTTAAGAGCTTAAGTAACAAAAAACAAACTTTATTGAAACAATAAACTCTGTTACAGTATGGAACGGTTACCTCTCAGTGATGAACAAATATCACGAGAGCTGCTAAGGTTATAAAGAATAATAACTTCGATAATGATAACACTTATAGTGTAAACCCTATGCCTGTGTTTATATACTACACAGTTACAAGATAATCGCTAATTGATATGAAATATAATTCTGCTTCCTAAAATATATCAATCAGATATCTTTTCTTCCAATTATTCCATTCTTCACAAAATTCCTTCTTCATGCATATCTCTTCTTATGCTTATCTCGATCTTCTTTCATTTAATCAGCTACTGTCCTTATCTGATTGTCCTTCAGCACTTAAGTTCTGATATCTATCTTCTGATGATTATCTCCTGATAATATAAGTACTGATATCCTTAAGTCCTGACTTCCAGTATAAGTACTGATCAACAGCTGATGGCTCTACAATCTGTCTGTTAAGTAGAGCATCAATTGAAGAAAGATGGAATTGGCATAAGAAACTCTCTCATTTAAATTTCAACAATATAAACGAACTTGTCAAGAAAGATCTTGTGAGAGGATTGCCAAACACAGTATTTGCTCCTGATGGTCTTTGTGATTCATGTCAGAAAGCCAAACAAAGAAAATCTTCATTCAAGAGCAAGACTGAATCATCAATTCTTGAGCCTTATCATCTCATACATGTTGATCTATTTGGTCCAGTAAATGTCATGTCTATTGCAAAGAAGAAGTATGCGTTGGTCATAGTGGATGAGTTCACCAGATACACATGGGTGTATTTCTTGCACACAAAAAGTGAAACTGCATCTATCTTGATTGATCATGTCAAATAGCTGGATAAAATGGTCAAAGATTCTGTGAAAATTTTAAGGAGTGATAATGGCACTGAGTTCAAGAATTTGATAATGGAAGAGTTCTGCAAAAGCCATGGAATAAAGCAGGAATTTTCTGCTCCTGGAACTCCACAGCAAAATGGAGTTGTTGAAAGGAAGAATAGAACTCTCGTTGAAGCTACACGTACAATGATTGAAGAAGCAAAGCTTCCAACCTATTTCTGGGCTGAAGCTGTGCAGACTGCTTGTTTTACTCAAAATGCAACACTCATTAACAAGCATGGAAAAACACCATATGAGATGGTTAAGAAAAAGAAGCCAAATCTGAAATATTTTCATGTATTTGGATGCAAGTGTTTTGTTCTCAAGACTCATCCTGAACAGCTATCAAAGTTTGATCTAAAAGCTGATGAAGGAATCTTTGTTGGATATCCACTTTCCACAAAAGCCTTCATAGTCTATAATTTGAGAACAAAAGTGGTCATGGAATCCATCAATGTCTCTTTTGATGACAAGAAGATCACTGGTCTTAAAGATTTCGTTGACCATGATCAGCTGAGATTTGATAATGAAGACTCATATTCTGATACTGAAAATCCTAACAGTCTAAGTCCTGATACTGCAAACTCTGATGGATTAAACTCTGATGTTATTGAAACTGTGGTGACTACATTAAATGAAGATGTTCCTATGCAGGGGGAGCATACTCAAAATCCTACCACATCTCAAGAAACATTCGAACATGCATCTGGCTCTTCAAGTTCTGATTCATCAAGTTCTGATAAGCCAAGTTCTGATAGTACTGAAAATCTAAATACTGAAGAATCCAACTCAGAAAGCATAGTTTCAGGGGGAGCATCAGAAAATGAAAATAAAGATAGCATGGATCATGGGGGAGCATCCAGTTCTAGAGAAAACCTTCCATCTGCAAGGAAGTGGACAAAATCACATACACCTGATTTGATAATTGGAAATCCTGATGCAGGTGTCAGAACTAGAACAGGTACTTCAAATGAGTGTCTTTACAATTCTTTTCTCTCTCAGACTGAGCCAAAGAAAGTGGAAGAAGCTCTTCAAGATGCTGATTGGGTGCAGCAATGCAGGAAGGGTTGAATGAATTTGAAAGAAACAAAGTCTGGACCCTAGTACCAAGACCAAAGAATAGATCTGTTGTTGGTACAAAGTGGGTATTCAGAAACAAAACTGACAGTGATGGCATAATTACAAGGAATAAGGCAAGGCTGGTTGCAAAAGGATATTCTCAACATGAGGGAATTGATTATGATGAAACATTTGCACCAGTTGCTAGGTTAGAAGCCATAAGGATATTTTTGGCTTATGCTGCTCACAAAAAGTTTACTGTCTTTCAAATGGATGTGAAAAGTGCTTTTCTCAATGGAGAATTGGAGGAAGAGGTATATGTTGAACAACCTCCAGGTTTTGTAGATACCAAACATCCAGATTATGTCTACAGACTTGACAAAGCACTTTATGGACTTAAGCAAGCTCCCAGAGCATGGTATGAGACTTTAGCTCAGTTTCTTCTGGAAAGTGGATTCAACAGAGGGATAATAGACAAAACACTGTTCTACCTCAACCATGGAAAGGACTTACTTCTGGTCCAGATTTATATTGATGATATCATTTTTGGATCTACAAATGACAAACTTTGCAAGAAGTTTGCCAAACTTATGTAGTCAAGATATCAGATGAGTATGATGGGGGAACTTAGCTATTTTCTGGGCCTTCAAGTCAAGCAGAATGAGGAAGGCACTTTTATTTGTCAAACCAAGTACACCAGAAACTTGCTAAAGAAATTTGGAATGCAAGATTGTTCAAGTGCATCCACTCCAATGGCCACTGCAACAAAACTGGATAAGGATACCGGTAAATCAGTAGATATTACTGACTACAGAGGTATGATTGGCTCTCTACTCTATCTAACTGCTAGTAGACCTGATATCATGTATGCTACCTGTCTTTGTGCAAGATTTCAAGCAGATCCAAGAGAACCTCACTTAACAGCTGTAAAAAGAATCTTTAAGTATCTTAAAGGAACAGCTGCTCTGGGATTATGGTATCCTAGAGAATCAGATTTTAAACTAATAGGTTACTCAGATGCAGATTTTGCAGGTTGCAAAATTGACAGGAAAAGCACAAGTGGAAGCTGCCAATTTCTTGGAGGCAGATTGGTTTCTTGGTACAGCAAGAAACAAAAGTCAATTTCCACATCAACTGCAGAAGCAGAGTATATTGCTGCAGGAAGCTGTTGTGCACAGATTCTTTGGATGAAGAATCAGTTACTGGATTATGGGTTAACATATTTCAAAATTCCTATTTACTGTGAAAATCAAAGTGTTATTGCTATGACAGGTAATCCAGTTTAACACTCA
Source organism: Apium graveolens (assembly GCF_009905375.1). Lineage (NCBI taxonomy): Eukaryota > Viridiplantae > Streptophyta > Magnoliopsida > Apiales > Apiaceae > Apium > Apium graveolens. The sequence goes on along the minus strand of NW_027420613.1, from coordinate 56,860 downwards.
ATGACAAAGCACATCAGCATCAGGTACCACTTCATCAGGGAACATGTGGATGAAGGTACAGTGGAATTGCATTTTGTTCCCACAGATCAACAGTTGGCAGATATCTTCACAAAACCATTATGTGAAGCTACTTTTACAAGATTGGTAAATGAACTTGGAATGGTTTCAGGTTCCTTCTCTAAATCTGCTTAGACTTGTTCTGTGTTATCAGACTTTATGCTCAGTATTTACAGAATTCATCTCATTGTGTATTATGTGCTTAATTGATAAATGTCTTTAAGTACTGACTATTGTCTGATATATGTTTCTAAACTCTGATAAGTGATATGTCTGTTCTAGTACCTATTCAATCCTATGAGGATAACTGTGCTAGATACTGACCTAGTAGTCTTCAATAAACAAATGATTCCATGGAAGAAGTAATTATTTCAGTGAAAAACTTATGACACTAGCAAATTCTGATAACTGAGCTTAGTTAAGTTCACTTTGTATATCTTATTACTAAGTCACAAATTAGAATAATGCTACTCATCTGTTAAGTTCTGATACTAGTAAAACTGCTGAATGTACTAAGTGCTGATAGACCTCTCTTATCAAAAGCAAAAGCAAAAAGATCAAAGATTAAAATCAGGTACTCCTTTGAGATCTAGAGTAAAAATGTGGAAGGGACGACCCAAGTGCATTGCTGGTATTAAGTAAATATGCATCAGAAAAGCAAAATATTTTCTTGGTGACTTTTCACACTCTATGATTACTGGAGAAATACTCTGAAAATAGCATAAATTCTGATAAACAGTCGTGACTCACTTACACTGAGAAGCCACTGTAAAATAGAATTTCAAAAGATGCATAAAATTAGCACAAAATAGTTGAGGTGGACTCAAGCATAAACTCATTCTTCAGTCGGTTTCAGGACAATGACAGATCTTTAGCAAAATTTTAGTTATGCCTTATTTCTAAGATGTACTGCATGAAAGGAATATGTCCTAAGTCCAATCATGTATTAGGATTTAGGAATAACTTTTATGTAACCTGTTTTGATTTCATTGATATTAATAAAGACTTGTTTTATTTTTATTACGGGCTTTATCTATTTAAGTGTTTAAATAAGATATACCATAGTTTAGAGTAAAGCTTTTTATGGATTATGATGAGATCATAATAGGGAGACCTAAAAAGATGATAACTCTAAACTTAAATAGTTCCTGGTCATAGGATTACTAACTGGTAATTAATAATCCGCAAAGATCAGTACATACTATGCTTGCTTCATTATGAAGGATGTCTGTTCTCATAGACATTTGTGTGGTGACACTATAGCTAGTATGTAGGTGCTTATTATGGAATAAGTTCACTGAACATGACTAGCCCAGCTGAACAACTGATGGAGTTCACTCACGTGTCAGCAGTTGTTCGCTTAGTGATAGTTGTACAAGTATCCTTGGACTTGAGGTCATCATAGTCATCTTGTGTACACTGAACTATGCTTTGGTTTAGTTCTTAGTCTCCAGGGACAATTATTAGGGCTCTTCTGGGTATAGGAATTTGTACACGAAGATAGTGTATGATCAATAAAGGATCTACCCCTTCCAGTGAAGGAAGCGAATGTTCAAGGCTGATCCACTTATGCTAGTTCAGGAATCTCTGGCCAGAGTGAATGAAATTAGAAAGGAGTTTCTAATTTGCATAGAACTACGCATAATAGATGGTAAGCAAGTGATTGAATTAGATAGGCTTGACACGAGATCCATGCCTTGTATTTAATCGGGACATTGTAGGGTAGGAGTTTATTGTACGGTAACTATTCACTGACAGGTTCTTGGTATTCTAAGCAGTGAATTCATATTATCCGGATAGTCGCGATATGTTGAGAAGCATCACTCACGACGTAGAATAAATGTGATTAATTAATTAATCATATTTAATAAATTAGAGAATTTATATAAATAATGATAAAATAGTTTTATTATTATTTATTTCTACTACCGGCTTAATATTGAACCTACAGGGTCACACCATAAAAAGAGAATGATTTATTGGTGGAGGAATTAATTAATAATGGCTAATAATTATTTATTTGTGAAATAAATAATTAATTGGAAAATTTAATAATTGATTAAATGAGATTTAATTGATTATAAATTAATTAAGAAAAGTTCTTAATATTATTAATTAAGGATTTAATTTTTGGAAATTAAATCAAGAGAGAGAATTATTTCTAAAGTGTTTAGAAAAAGGATTAATGATTAAAAGGTGTTTTAATTATTAATAAGAATAATAAATGGGATAATAATAATAATATTTATGGGAAAATTTCAGCTGAAAATTTTGCCTATAAATACACTATTATAGACCCTATTTTTATTCTAACCCCAGAAACCCAAAAGTTTCAGAAAACCAAATTCTCTCCACCTCCTCCTCCTCCTCCTAAAAGTCATTTTCTTGGTGGATACCGGTGGAGTGCTTCACACTTGAGGAGCAACTGCTAAGGATCTCTGATAGTTGTCTCCGAATTATTTTAAAAAGGTTAGATTCGATCCCTCGAATTTTTATTCACGATTTATATGCTTTTATTTGGATTTTGTATATGTAAAAGTGTTTTGCCATGCCCCCGCTGCGTTAAAAATCCAACAATGGTATCAGAGCATAGGTCGTATGCATATAGATCTGTGGTAAAATTTTTAGAATTTTATGTGCTTGTATGAATTAATTATGATTTTTACAAGTTATATCATGGATTAATTTTGTCTGATGAGAAATCGCTTCTCAGAATAATTTTGAATGTTGATCTGGGTTCTACAAGTGTTGTAGATCGTCTGGGTATTTTTTTCATAATTTTAGGATGTATAGATTTTTTAATATGAATTTTTGAAGTTCTAGCAATTAAATTCGTATTAAATAATCATATATATATATATATAAATTGTAAGTTTGTATATGTATATGGCTACAAATATGTCTGTATCGTCTGCTGTTTTTTTTGTGTTGCTGCGTGGAAAGAAAGAGACAAGGACACAGACAGTCTGTCACCACGGAATTCCAGGAAAAGAAGGCGGCGACATTCGAAAATAGACAAAGGACCGCGCGTCAACCACGCGCGCGTGGGGCTCACGCGTTGGCGTGCCACGCGTGGCGCGTGGAAGACACGCGCTGGTGACGTTAGCATAGGGGTCAGGGGCGCGTGAGGCGCGTGAAGCGCGTGGGCGCGCGTGGCCGAGTTCAGACACGCGCCTGACAGCGCGTGTGCGCGTGTCGGCGCGTGGGGAAACTTCTTTCGGCGCGTGAGGGCGCGTGCGAGGTCAGATTAGGGAGATTTTGGTGCCGTTGGATTCGTCTTTTCGAGACGCTTCTAATGGTATATTATATGATATTTTATGAAATTGTTTCGAACTATTTATAGCTAACAGAAGTGTTTTTAAGCTGTTTTAACTGTTTAAATTGCTTTTAAATGCTTCATGTGATACATAGAGATGTATATTGCTTAGAACAATGTGCTAGATGATATAACATGCCTACCTTGATGTTGATTCATGTTGATATATGTGATATATGCTTAGTTTATCATGCGATGATAGATTTAGGTGAACTTAATTGAACATAAGGCGTTTGTTAGACAACCTAGTATAGTGAAATTATTTCATAACCTTAAGAATAATATTATGAATACAATCATGAGATTCTTGTGTTTGTGAAACACGTAATTGAATATTAATTTTCGATATGAGAGAAAGGATGATTCTGTCAACAACAGATTTCTATCTGTAAGAAAGGGTTATTAAGTGACGCCTCTTGATAATGCTCCACCCGATCTGGGAATCATCTGATTATTGATTATTGATTTGAAATATTTAATTTAAAAGGAAGAATCTCTTTATAATATGATTATGATTGTAACGTAATATAATCCCTCAAAAATTAAATAATATCAAGTAGTAATTGGCCAATGACACAACGGGCTTGTGTCGGTCATAGCCTTCCAACATGGTAGAAAGTAGTTCTTATTTTTGAATCATTGTCGTTTCGTGCCACAGCCGAGGGCTTTGATTTCGAAATAAGAAATACTTGTCTATTACATAGAGATGTGTACATTGAATAAGAATCTAAAGGTCGTTACGTGCCACAGCCGTGGGCCTTTGGGGACTGATTCAATAGTACGGAATGTTGGGTTAGACTTGACTTAGAATATTGAGTTTGTCGTGCCACAGCCGTGACTCAATTATTCAAGAGGCTAAAGTTTGATTAGGGAATAACATTAGATGTAATTGACAAGAGTTGTCTGCCTATTGAACATTACATGGCATTTCGTGCCACAGCCGGGGTTGTGTAATGGAATGTAGGATCCCTATTCCCACCAGCATTATGAATGCTTAATTTTTCATGTAGGGGGTTGAATAAATTAGGAAAACTAGTGGGAGCCACTTATGAATAAAGACCCGATTCATATAGTGTTTTGAAATAAAATCAAATATTTGCTGAGTGTTGTTATGTGTATATCATTTACAGATTTACTTTATACGTTATGTCTTCTGCACTATCACTCAGGAGCATACTAGATGCTCACAAATTGACTGGTCCTAATTATGCTGACTGGCTTCGAAACTTGAGAATTGTTCTCAGGATTGAGAAGCTGGAATACGTGATTGACTCACCTAAGCCTACTGAACCTGCTAGCGATGCGCATAATGATGAAATGTTGTGTATCGTAAGTGGATAGATGATGTAAATGTTGCTCAATGCATCATGCTAGCTTCCATGAACATTGAGCTACAGAAGCAACATGAGCATATGGATGCTCACACTATCCTCATGCATCTACAAGATTTGTATGATGTGGCGGGGAGGACAGCTCGATATGAGATATCGAAGGAGCTGTTCGGTTGTAGGATGTCTGAGGGATCATCTGTGAATGACCATGTACTTAAGATGATCAATTTGATTGAACGTCTTGGACAACTTGGTTTTTCCATGGATGGGGAGCTGAACCAAGACTTGGTCTTGCAATCACTTCCGAGTTCGTTCTCGCAGTTTGTTGTGAACTTTCACATGAATAAGTTGGATGTCAGCCTGCCTGAACTCCACAACATGTTGAAGACTGCGGAATCGAATTTTCCCCCTAAGAAGAGTTTTGTTCTTCTAATTGGTGAAGGTTCCAATCCTAAGAAAAGGAAGAGGAACTCTTCCAAGAAGAAGAAAGTAGGTGAGAAAACGCCGGTTCCACCAAAAGCTGAAAACCCCAAGAGCAAAGTTGTTTGCTTTCACTGTAACAAGGTGGGGCACTGGAAGAGGAACTGCAAGGTTTACCTTGCAGAATTGAAGAAGAAGGGTAGTGAGACTACCGCTTCTAATTTAGGTATGTTCATGATAGAAGTGAATATGTCATTTCTACTTGGGTATTAGATACCGCCTTTGGTTCTCAAATCTGCAATTTGTTGCAGGGACCAAGGAGAAGTAGGACTCTTGAGGAAGAGGAGGTGATTCTACTGATGGAAATGGAGCAAGAGTTGCTGCTGAAGATGTAGAATCATTTCATTTACATAAGCCTACGGGCAAGACTATTATTTTAAATAATTGTTATTTTGTTCCCTCGATTGTGAGGAATATTATTCCCAAGTTAGACTTGGCTGGATTTTCATTTATTATTGAGAATAATGAATGTTCTATTCTTAGAGATAATATTCTTTATGGATGTGGTGCTTTAAATAATGGTCTGTATATATGTGACATAATTTACTTCAGATTGAACAAACTAATAAAAGAAAAGGGATGATGAAAATCTCACTTCATAGTGGCATTGCAGTCTCCATTTAGTAGACATGGAGAGAGGACTGCAAATTTGCTAGGAATGGTACACACAGATGTATGTGGACCAATGTCTATGCAAGCCATGGGTGGATTTTCATACTTCATTACTTTCATAGATGATAGATCTTGATTCGGATATGTGTTTGATGAAACACAAGTCTGAGGCCTTTGAAAAGTTCAAAGAATAGAAGTATGAAGTGGAGAAACAACCAAACATAGTATTATAACTCTTCAATTAGATCGAGGTGGTGAATACTTGAATGGAGTGTTTCTAGATTATCTCTAAGTAAATGGTATAGTCTCCCACTAGACTCCTCCAGATTGGTATCTGAAAGGAGAAATCGAACTTTGTTAGACATAGTTCGGTCCATGACGAGCTATGCAAATCTTCCAGTATTCCTATGGGGTTATGCATTGGAAACCTCAGCATATTTACTGAATAAGGTGCCTTCTAAATCTGTTCCTCAAACTCCGTATGAGATATGGAAAGTAAGGAAACCGAGTCTAAAACACGTTAAGATTTGGGGATGTCTAGCTTATGTCAAGAATGTTGACCCAGATAAGCTGGAATATCGATCCGTAAAATGTAGTTTTGTGGGATATCCTAAAGAGACTTTAGGGTATTACTTTTACACCGATCATCGGGTGTTTGTCTCCAGACATGCTACCTTTTTGGAAAAGGAGTTTATCCTTGAAGGAAACAGTGGGAGCAAAATTGAACTTGATGAAGTTCAAGAAGCACAAACTACTACGGATCAAGTGGAAACACCTGTTCTGACTGAACAACCTTTTGTGGAACAGCCCATTCATAGGTCAGGGAGAGTGTCTTGCCAACCTGAGAGGTAATATGGCCTTGTCATTGAGAATGACAATGAGTTGTCGATCATTGATGATGACGACCCTGTGACCTATAATGAGGCTAAGAGTAGTGTTGACTCAGAGAAATGGCATAGTGCCATGAAATCCAGAATGGAATCTATGTATACGGTATACAAAAGATAGATTATAGAAGATGGCCAGGTGGAGACCTATAAGGCCAGGCTTGTGGCAAAAGGATTCAAACAAAGGCAATGGATTGACTTTGATGAAACCTTTTACCTGTAGCCCTGTTAAAATCAGTTCGGATTTTGCTTGCGATTAATATGGTTTAAAGCAAGCTTCTCGAATGATGGAACATTCGTTTTGATGAGACAATCAAAGAGTTTGATTTTATCAAAAACGTAGATGAACCATGCGTCTACAAAAGGGTTAGTGGGAGCGCGGTAACATTTCTTGTATTGTATTGAAATAGAGTTGACACACATAACAACATAGCAGACCCACTCACAAAGCTACTTTATGAAAGTCACTTTGATCGTCATAAAGACAAGATGGGTATTAGATACCAGAGTGATTGGCTTTAGTACAAGTGGGAGATTGAAAGGAATATGTCCTAAGTCCAATCATGTATTAGGATTTAGGAATAACTTTTATGTAATCTGTTTTGATTTCATTGATATTTATAAAGATTTGTTTTGTTTTTATTACGGGCTTTATCTATTTAAGTGTTTAAATAAGATATACCATAGTTTAGAGTAAAGCTTTTTATGGATTATGATGAGATCATAATAGTGAGACCTAAAAAGATGATAACTCTAAACTTAAATAGTTCCTGGTCATAGGATTACTAACTGGTAATTAATAATCCGCAAAGATCGGTACATACTATGCTTGCTTCATTATGAAGGATGTCTGTTCTCATAGACATTTGTGTGGTGACACTATAGCTAGTATGTAGGTGCTTATTATGGAATAAGTTCACTGAACATTACTCGCCCAGCTGAACAACTGATGGAGTTCACTCACGTGTCAGCAGTTGTTCGCTTAGTGATAGTTGTACAAGTATCCTTGGACTTGAGGTCATCATAGTCATCTTGTGTACACTGAACTATGCTTTGGTTTAGTTCTTAGTCTCCAGGGACAATTATTAGGGCTCTTCTGGGTATAGGAATTTGTACACGAAGATAGTGTATGATCAATAAAGGATCTACCCCTTCCAGTGAAGGAAGCGAATGTTCAAGGCTGATCCACTTATGCTAGTTCAGGAATCTCTGGCCAGAGTGAATGAAATTAGAAAGGAGTTTCTAATTTGCATAGAACTACGCATAATAGATGGTAAGCAAGTGATTGAATTAGATAGGCTTGACACGAGATCCATGCCTTGTATTTAATCGGGACATTGTAGGGTAGAAGGAGTTTATTGTACGGTAACTATTCACTGACAGGTTCTTGGTATTCTAAGCAGTGAATTCATATTATCCGGATAGTCGCGATATGTTGAGAAGCATCACTCACGATGTAGAATAAATGTGATTAATTAATTAATCATATTTAATAAATTAGAGAATTTATATAAATAATGATAAAATAGTTTTATTATTATTTATTTCTACTACCGGCTTAATATTGAACCTACAGGGTCACACCATAAAAAGAGAATGATTTATTGGTGGAGGAATTAATTAATAATGGCTAATAATTATTTATTTGTGAAATAAATAATTAATTCGCAAATTTAATAATTCATTAAATGAGATTTAATTGATTATAAATTAATTAAGAAAAGTTCTTAATATTATTAATTAAGGATTTAATTTTTGGAAATTAAATCAAGAGAGAGAATTATTTCTAAAGTGTTTAGAAAAAGGATTAATGATTAAAAGGTGTTTTAATTATTAATAAGAATAATAAATGGGATAATAATAATAATATTTATGGGAAAATTTCAGCTGAAAATTTTGCCTATAAATACACTATTATAGACCCTATTTTTATTCTAACCCCAGAAACCCAAAAGTTTCAGAAAACCAAATTCTCTCCACCTCCTCCTCCTCCTCCTAAAAGTCGTTTTCTTGGTGGATACCGGTGGAGTGCTTCACACTTGAGGAGCAACTGCTAAGGATCTCTGATAGTTGTCTCCGAATTATTTTAAAAAGGTTAGATTCGATCCCTCGAATTTTTATTCACGATTTATATGCTTTTATTTGGATTTTGTATGTGTAAAAGTGTTTTGCCATGCCCCCGCTGCGTTAAAAATCCAACACTGCAGTGAATCAGACTTTACTCTTTGTCTGTTTTTAGCTTAATGCACACACTAATCACTCCATCTGAATGATGAAAATTTCTGTGGTGGTCTATGTTATTTTAGATAAAACAGTCAATGTGTCATTCTTGCACAAATTCTGAGGACAAATTCTAAGTTACACGTTCTGATGATTAAGTACTGACGTCCATAACTCAGAACTTGTATGAGTATTTACTAAGATAGGCATTCCTTTTTCGAGTTAAGAAATTATGTTCTGATGACTGTTAAGTTCTGGTATAGGTCTAAGTTCTGATTTCTCAGTCTAATCCTTTACTTGGCTTATCTTTGAATAAAATTTGATAACAGTCTCAGTTTGTACTCGAATATGTTGAAGTGGAAGATTAATAGTCACTGTGATTAGGATTAATGGTATTTGTACTTGAACAGACCACTGTTTCTTGTGTTTTGTGTGGTCTAGACCATGCTTCCTCTTTCCAATGACTGTTATTCTTTTTCAAAGTCTAGGGAGACGAGGTAGAATTAATTCTACCTGTCAGCATTAAATATCTTTGCGTCTCTTGGCATTCTCTTGCCTATATAAGCAACCACTTCACATCAGTCTTTCCATCACATTCTTCTCACACACTTATCCTCCTTCTTCTATCAAAAACACAATGGTTCGATACAACATGTTTTTGAACAACCAAACCTTCACAATGGAGCTAAGTTGTGCCGATTGGCAGCAGGAGTGGCATGTAACAGCCATTCCTGAGGAGATCTGGGATTCTGTCCCACAGGATGTGCTGACTCACCTTCTATTCTTCTATATGGATTACCATCGCCATCTGGAGCGATTGGAGGAGGAAAGGCGGGAAGCTATCCGTCAGCAAGAGCGAATCATACGACTCGCCATCTTGTTCGTCGAAGATAGGAAGAGGAAGATGACTTAATCTCGTCTTCTTCCTGTTCTTCTTCATCATCAGCTTTGTCAGGCTTCTTAGCTAGGACTAAAGCTGTTGACGTTAGGATTAGAAGCTTAGGGAAAATCTTGTATAAGTATTGATGTCATTTCCATTTCATAAATGTATTGACTTGATATATTAATGAAAATTGTTTTTACTTCAAGATTTTGTCTCTGAGTTATTTTATCTTGTGTTGATAAATCCTGATTGATATTCTGATGACCATTTAAATTGTGCTTTTAGTTAAGTTCTGATTCTCTTTCAGCAGTTATTCATCGAAATTATCTCGGTCATTTTTAACATAATTTATTTTCAGAATATTAATGTTGCAGTGAAAAATAATTGAATCAGTGCTAACGGTTTAAATTTTGAATTAAAATTGTTTCTCTTGATTAAAGGAACGGTTTTTCCTTGAAACAAGGCAACTGGGTAAGTAATCATTCCTGTTTTCTCGAGCCTAGTATCTATCCGTTATTACTGCATGTCTGACAGGTGTCCAACGGTAATATTTTTTTTTGTATAAGTACAGCAGAGAGAAGATTTCGGTAATCTTTTTAATTTCTTCATCTTTTATCTCTCTTCTTACTTTTACTCTCCTTCACTTTACTTTTTCCGTTGTTTTCCTATAGACATTATATCAAACAACTATCAGGCATTCTTAATTCTCAATTTTTTCATGGCACCAAAGGATTTAATCATTGATGGAGCAAAGTTTGTTCCAAACAACTATGCTGCAATTCTTGATCATGCTGAAGCTCCATCTGAATTGCACTTTGTGCAAGATCTTCTTGCACATAGTGAGGTTGGGTACGCCTTAACTCAGCCTGAATTATTTTCAAGTTAACAAGTTCTGAGGTTCTGGAGGACTGGCGTTTTTGATGATGGTGGTAACCGTGGAACTCCCAGTATTATCTTCCAAGTGGGTGATTCATCTTTTGTAGTCACTCCTGGTACAGTACGCAGGGCTTTACATCTTCCCGAGGATTGTACTTTCTCAGTTCCGGAGGACTCAGCCCTTCGGGAGTTAATGGCTGAATTGGGATATGAAAAGAGTCTGACGAAACTTGGACAGTTTGAAACGGGCTAATATCAGAAGAGAATGGAGTTTCTTCTTTGATTGCATCACCAAAGCTTTTGGGAACAAATGTTCAAATTTTGATGCTATCCCAATTCTGAGTCAGCACATAGGGTATGCTATTATCCATCAAACTCATTTTGATTTTGCAACTGGAATAATTAGTTTTATTGGGGATAGGATGACAGAGGATCGAGATGTGGTTTATTTTGCTCGATTCTGTCAACTTATTTATACGTATTGTACTGCTAAACCCCAGTTAGTCAGCACTCAAACCCCACCTTTTAAGGTTGCAAAAAGGTACTTTAACGACCTGATAAATGCTGACACAAAGAAATCAATGGTGAGACAATTACAGATTCCTCAGTCGGTGAAACAGATTCTGGTAAATGCTGATCCTGCTACTTACAAATCTGTTTACTCAAATGTTCAACCAACTCACCATAACCAAAATCCATCAACCTCAGTACCTACCTCTCATTCTACTCAACCTACCCTCAGAACTTATCTCAAATCCTATCTCTCCACTTCACAGACTGCTCAACCTTCTTCTTCAGCACCTACTGTGAAGCCTACATCCTCTAAGCCAAAGAGAACAAAGACTGTTCCTCAAACACCTCAAAAGAGGAGGAGATTTACTTTGAGAGATGAATCAGATTCTGAGGAACAGATTCCTTCCTCAGAACCTGTGGTGGTTGAAGCTGAGAACGCAACTTCTCAGAAGGATTCTGCAATTGGGGGTTCTAGGCTTCTCAAGAGGCTTAGACGCATGATAGTTCCTGAAACTCCCAAGGAATCCAAATCAACAAGGAAGTATAAGAAACAGAGGGCACAAAGGCTAGTTTCAGATGATGAGGAGGAAGCAGCTAAGGAAGGGGATCAGGAATCTCTGTTCTCACAAGACAAGGAATTTGCTCCAGTCACTTCTTCTCCATCAACTCCATCTCAGGAAGCTGTATCTGACAAGGCTAACTCACCATCTGTGTTTCTTGTTGATCCAGGCACAAGTGCTGAAATTGATATTCAGAACCTGGTTGTGCCTGAAATACTTTTCTTAGAAGCTCCAACAGCAAATAATACTTCCACAACACCTGTTATTGATGCTGTTTAAACTCCAGAGTTATCAACAACACCTTCTCTGCATCAAGATGCTGATGATCAGATTTTAGGTGAGCATCAGGATATGGCTGTTGATCAAAACTTAGTATCAGATCAGCAATTAGAGGATGCTGAAGCCTCCATTGCTACTCACACTGTTGTCTTATCAGAAGTTACTGATTCTTTAAGTTCTGATGCTGCAAATGTTGGAGATACTGGTGAAGCTGCTACAACTGTAGATACTGATGAAGCAGGTCCTTCAGGACATACTCCTCCACCGACTCTTCCTAAGTCTGACCTGGTAAAGGAGTTTGTTATCAGGGATGCACCAGTACCTTGGAGTGAAACTCCTGCAGGTCAGGCGTGGACTAAGGAATGGAACTCAGTTTCATGTGTTCCAAATGCTTTACATCTTGCTGAGCACTTGACTAAAGCTGATGAAATGTTAAATTCTGATGATTTTAAAACCCAGCTTAGAGTCACTACATTGAGTACTAAACATCTACAAGGTCTTCATTCCAATACTCATGCAGAGCTACACAAGATTCAGGAGAACTTTATCAAACAGGAACAAGTTTGGATAATTGATAAGAAAAAGTTCTTCCAACCTACCATTGACAGTGTTGCTTATATTGAGAAAACTCAAGAGAAACAACAAGCTCAGATTGATCAAATTCTGACAAATCAAGCTTCTCAGCAATCGCAACTTACTGAAATCCAGACCTCAGTGGAACTACTTATCTCTCTTTTATTACCTGCTGATGCCAAAAAGGGGGAGAAGGTAATTAAGTCCAAATGCAAAACCAACAAGACACTGCAAGGAAAGGATGATGGAAAAGATGACCAAGGAACCTCTGGAATGGGTAGTGGTCATAGTCAAGGTAGAAGGTTTATATCAAGACAAGCTAGTCACAGAACAAGTTCTGATACTGGGAAAAGAATAAGTTCTGCTGCTGGTAAAAGGATAAGTTCTGATGAACTTCTAGATCTTGATGAGGAAATGTCAAGAAAGTTATTTCTTCAAGAAAATCCAGGGATGGACTTGGAAAGTTTAAAGGAAGAAGAAGCCAGACTTAAATCAGAGAAAGTCACATCTAAATCTGAAGCTTCTGGTAAAAAGTTACTTCCAAAACCTAAAGGCATTGTGATCAAAGAAAGGATACATACTGAAGCAACTTTGGCTAGATCACAACCACAGATAGATCCAAGATCCAAGGGTAAAGAAAAGGTTGGTGAACCTATCAAGCCTTATGTACCTCCTGAGGAAGAAGAAATTACTGATGGAAAAGATGATCTTGCTCTGACTACAAGAAAAGTTCTTAAAACAACCTCTGACATGGCTCAAGTTGTTCAGAGTCAAGAAATTGTAAGTTCTGATATTCAGAAGAAGCAAGTAACCTCTGACAGAGCTGAAGTTAACTTGATATCAGAAAATAGAACTAAAACACTCCTACCAGGATTCACTAAAGCAAAACAGACTCAATCTTTGAAGACTACTGCAAGTGGTTTTGAAGCAAGAGTAGTTACTGGAAAGGAAGCTAGAGATAAAACTGGATTGGGAAGTGCTGATGAAAGAAGAGTACACAACACTACCAATGATCCAACTTCCTTGAGTGAACCAGGTATTGGAGCAACTCCTGAGAGATTGAATCAACTGGAATCTGTACAGATGGTTTACCATACCTACTTGAAAGAATACATCATGTTGTATTTCATGACAGATGGTAGGGTTTATCATATAAGACAAAATGCCATTCCTTTGAAGTATTTTGAAGAATTGGAGCATGTACTTTTCTTACTTCAAGTGGATGACAGAATAACAGAGACTGCTGCAAACTACTTAAAAGAACAGATTCAGAGACAGAAAAGGCTTTATTCTGTTAAGTCTGACAACATATATGTTCCAAAGTACAGAGATCACAATGGTGATATTGTTGATATGAAGCCTAATACTGCACAGATCAGAACGTATCTTGGTATTAAGGGACTTGAATTCAATCTTGAATCTGACAAATCTTATGTCATAAGACTAGATCAGGAGTTAAGAAAAGCAAAGATTAATGATCTCAGAGCTGCAATTTTTCAAACTGGTGAAGATACTGCAGGGCTTAAAGGTGTTAAAAGGAGAATGATTGATGAACTAAGATATGCTGAGAAATGTTTGTTGAAGAACTATCCCAGAACAACTCCTGACATCAGAGAGATCAGAAAATGAAGAAGCCAAGTCGAAGATCTACAACTGCTTAAATTATGATATTTATACAGATTGAAGTTGTTATCAGAAGTTGAAATTGGTAAAAACTTTAAGGACTGTAAGTTGTAGTTATCTAGTCTATTTCTCATGCATTTGTACTTAATGTTTTTGACATCATCAAATATCTGTTAAACTTGTATATTTTGTTAATTTACAAGTTGGGGGAGATTGTTAGATATATTTGATAATGTCATGGCTAATATGTTTTATGTTTAGCTTTCAGAATCTTACGTGAACAGGATAAATCAGTACTTAACTGTTGATCAGTACTTATACTGGAAGTCAGGACTTAAGGATATCAGTACTTATATTATCAGGAGATAATCATCAGAAGATAGATATCAGAACTTAAGTGCTGAAGGACAATCAGATAAGGACAGTAGCTGATTAAAGGAAAGAAGATCGAGATAAACATAAGAAGAGATATGCATGAAGAAGGAATTCCGTGAAGAATGGAATACTTGGAAGAAAAGATATCTGATTGATATATTTTAGGAAGCAGAATTATATTCCATATCAATTAGCGATTATCTTATAACTGTGTAGTATATAAACACATGCATAGGGTTTACACTATAAGTGTTATCATTATCGAAGTTATTATTCTTTATAACCTTAGCAGCTCTCGTGATATTTGTTCATCACTGAGAGGTAACAGTTCCATACTGTAACAGAGTTTATTGTTTCAATAAAGTTTGTTTTCTGTTACTTAAGATCTTAAAGTTTGATTTGAGTGTACTATACACTGTATTCACCCCCTCTATAGTGTGTGTGTGACCTAACACAATTAATTACATTTTTAATGTAATGCATCTAATTAAATTTTAATGTAATACATTTAATTACATTTTTGCTTCTTATTTTATTGTTCAATACTTGCAAGAATAGCAAAAAACTCAACTTGTTTCTTTTTTTGTATAGGATGGGAGGATTTCATATTATAATCCACCATCAGGGAGATTTTCAAAGAAAAAGATATGCTGGTGGGTAAGAGTTTCTTGTAAGGGGTGTCGATCCTGATAAGTTTTCTTATACTGTCCTGTTGGAGCATGTCAAAGATGATCTTCATTACTCAGAAATTGGAGGAATTTATATCCAAGATAAGTTGGGAGACTGGAAATTGGTAACAAATGATTCTTACATGTTTACACTAGTTAGAGAAGTTAGCAGTGGTGACCATATTCACTTTTACATGGACAACATTGTTGATAACAAGATTGAGCCAGTTAAGCAAATGCAGCTCCATGTTATCATGAGGCCAAGGCATAATATACTCGAAGGTACTCCTTCAAAAAATATTGTAAATTGGATTTATGCTTTTATGTATCGCTTCTTAGTAACTGCCATTATATTTTTTTAGCAAAAAAAAAGTCAAACGCATGTTTGTTATGACTCATTAACTACAACATAAGCAAAGGAACAAAAGAATAGTGGAAGTGGATATGGCTCAGGTAGTTACTCGTAAGTCTCCACGATTGAACAACCTAAAACAAGATAATGATGCAAATGTGAGAAACAAGTTTGGCACTGCTAAGAGGAAATTTAATTTGCAAAATCAACAACATCAAGATGAAAACATGGGAGAAAATGACCTAGAGGTTAAATGTCCGAAATTTATTCCCTGTATTTCCAGTATAGTGATTGTACTCTTGTTTATAATAGAATAGAATCAACTAAGCCATGTTTTTGTACTGTCATATAGGGTACTATCCTACCCCCTCCCCCCTTCCACCACCTCAGGAACATTCCACTGTAAGTCGTTATTGGTTGAATTTTAATTTTTTTATATGTTTTCTAGATAATTAATCCATGTATATTCATCATGTAGTCTACCATCCTACCTCCTTCAACGCCTCTAACAGAGTATGAAATTCAAAGAACTATATGAGTTGAGAGGAATAATGAAGTTTATATGGCTCTAATTTACCTACACTGTCTGCTGGACTTAGACATTCTGTCCAGAAGAAAAACAGTGAAAAGGAGAAAATACAGGACTTAAGTGATCATGATTATGATCCAGGAAAGGACGATGTTAGTGATGGTGATGTATCAGTTACTCCGTTGAAGGTTTGTCAAACCTAGAGATTTTTAATTTGTAAGCATAATTAATAAAATCATATTCTAGTACTAAAGCAATATATTTTTCAGAGAACCAAGAAAGCGGGTGAAAAAAGCTTCTTATGGGACGTGGGGCAACAACACGTTCCCGAGCCAATGTTGCATCAAAAATGCCAGCAATTGAGGAAGCAAGCCATAAAGAGACATATCCACATGTACAAGATACAAACTTTACGGTACCTAATATTGAATTACCATAATTAGACGATGGAAATGATTCAATGGCTGTATTTTTTGCTATGCGGAAACGCCAGAGGGAAAAAGATGAACAGGAAAAGCTATCGTAGTTGCTTCAAATGCAAGTAATAATAGAGTTGTTGAGGAAAATTCCATGCAAGATATTGAAGAAGGTGGTGAAGCAGGTCAGCACATCTTGCATATAAAAGTTTAATACAACTACGTGTACTCTGATTTTTCCCTTAACCATGGACTTTATGTTTCACATAATATTTATCTTTCATACATAAGCACATGCTTCAATATAAACCATAACAATTCATGAATAAGATGGTAATTATCAAGGAATATTAAAAATTAATAGAGATATAATACTACTATCATGTAGAACCAAATAGTGGATTAACTAAATAAATTCTCATGATTATATTACAACTGCGTGGACTGTGCTTTTTCTTATGACATTTTATGTACTTCTTAATCAGTTGTAGCTCCTAAAAGGCTCAGAGGAAAAACAAGAATGGATAAAGTTCATACGAGAAGTTATGACAAGAGAATTTTCATTCAACTGAACGAGTTTTTCCAGCCTATTGCAGATAGTGATGGTGTATTATCATAACTAAGTAACTTCTTAGGAACACTTGCAAAGCTGTGTGTGTCTCTTATGTATGTTACTTGGCGTCATGTCCCTGAAAACTTAAAAAAAACTTTATGGAATTATGTGAAGGTATTTTATGCCCTTTATGACCAATAATCTACTTGGATATCTTCTAAAACATTTTTTGGTGACACACTAGACTTAAATTGAATTCCGTATTAATATTGAACTCATTATTGTTTTAGGCTCAGTATATTATTCCTGATGAATGTGAAAAGTGGGTGGAGGATTCAATTTATGCTGCTTGGAATGGGTATAACTGCCGAACCAAGGCGGCACATTATACAGCCTACACAAATGATGAAGACAGACTACAGAATAGGCCAGATGACATTCCATTGGAGAGGTTCAAAATGCTCTTAGAGTACTGGAATGATGATTCTGTTCAGGTATACAACTTATAATTTTGAGAATTGATAATCATCTCAGTATATTTATTTTCATGTCTTTTGTAGGCGGGAGCTAAAAAAAATGCGGCGAGTCGTAAATCATATTTCGACACTCACACTGCTGGTCCGAAAAGCTTTGCACAAGTTCGAAACACGATGGTATGTGATTTATTTATTTAATTTTCTTACTTGATTGTAGAAAATTTCCCTTAACCATATGTTTCGCATATTTTGTTACTTGTTTATTTATTTTTAAATGCCAATATCATGACTTCATGTTTCACATATTATTTTCTTACTATAATTTATTTATGACTAAGATGTTAATCATCCGGGCAAATTACATATTAATAGAGCACATATATAAGATAGATCTGTTTATAGTAATTTATGAACTGACCGCACTATGTTCATTCTTTATTGATAGATCTGTTTGATAATTTTCACGAAATTGTAATTATCATTCTGCAAGTAGAATGAAATATTATTAGTAAAATAATATTTTAATAGGTCTGATAAGAAGTAATGGACTAACGGTCTATTTTGTTTACTTTAGTAGCTAATCATGTTTGATTAATATTGAAAATGTGATGTAAATCACTTGATTTTCTTACCAATATGTTTTTCTTACATGGTTTATTTTCTTAAAAATAAATATGTCATGTTTGATTTATTTATCTAATTTTATAGATAGTACTCATTGTTTTTACATGAATAATTATCCTTACAATGTGCATCTTTATTCAGACAAATATTGTCGTTGTACCATATTTTTTGCTAGAAAAAAGGCATCAGATAGCTCTACACCTTGTGATGCTGAAGTTTATTTTGAAACCCGGGAGCGAAGTGACAACTGTGAGTACAAGATCGATCCTACAATTATGAAATCCAAACTTGTAAGTATTATTTAATAATCGGTTATATGTAATTGACGAAAAAATGGCTTTTTGTATTTCATATTTAATCTCATTTGTTCACGTGGCTTTATTTTTAGAAAAAAATTAGCAAAAAGCTCAGCACTGGAGATAATGTAAGTGAACTGCTTACAGATGGAAAATCACACGGCCCGACTTGGCTCTTAGGGAGATGTGCAAAGCGTTAACAAATTACCAGCTCAACTGCTCCTATAGACACCTACGTGCAAGAGCTGACAACCAAGATAATGCAAAGCATTGCTAATGAAGTTCAAGAGAAGGTGAAGCAAGTACAAGCTGAAGTGGAGGAATAGGTGAACAAGAAAGTGCAACAGGACATGGCATTGGTCCTTAAAAAACTTGCTGAAGCAAACCCAAACATCACTGTCGACATTGAGGATTTGTGTGCAGCTTTTTCAAACGATAACAATGGTACGCCTATGACTAGCGGAAGTAGCTTCTAGTACGACACTGCGATGTCTATGCATGTGTCCTGACTTTATTATCTTTTGCTTCTACTTTTAAGTATGATATAGACTAATCTAAGTATTGGGGGTATATAGACTAATCTAAGTACTGGGGGTATATAGACTAATCTAAGTACTATGGGTAAGAAGTTTGGTCCAGTATTCTTGATGATTATGTAATGATCTGGTGAATTGCTTTGCTGATGGATGCTGGTTATTTTGTCAACTTGTAATTTGTGTGTATCTTTTTTCCAGTTTTTACCATAAAAATGTTGTCTTAGCTACTCTAAATGTCGCACTAGCTACTCTAAATGTCGCACTAGCTACTCTGAAATGTTACCATTGTTAACAAATGTTACCAACTGAAGTGGGCCAGAAAATGGGCCGAATGTGGGACCCACATTGGGGCCCACGGGGGCCCTCTGTGGGCCCATGCTGGGACCCACCATGGGCCCCAATATGGGTTCTACTTTTTTAAAAACATTTTAGAACTCTAAGGTAACATAAAAAAAAGTTACAACTGATCTCTCTTTCTATGGCAATAGCAAGCTATAGTAACATAAAATACGATGTTGCCTTAGGCACCAAAGATGTTACCTTAGACCCCTAAGGCAACATGGAAAAACCTATCTTTAAGAAACTGTTGCCTTAGCTTAAAAATGGGGCAAAAGCAAAATATTTACCCCCTAATGCAACATTTTTTTGGTGTTGTAGTAGGAATTTTATGGTGTAGTGTCCCCTGGATGCATATGCGGATACTGGATCTGACATGGGCGCAGATCGACAACTTATTGACAATGATTCAGATTTACCTGATGAGTCACAAGCAAATGTCTTCACATACATTAGAAGGAAATTTTGATCTTTATGCTAAATTCTTTCGATCATTTTTTACCTTCCCAGATTTCAAATCTGGAACCCTCAAAGGGAAACTAGCAACTTGTAGATTATGACTCAGATTCATCTGACGAGTCTAACAAGGATGGAGATTCGCGAACTCCCATTGCAACATATGTAACCTCCTTAAGGATGGCTAAGGTGATTTCCTTGCACGCACATATGGGTTTTGGAGCTATAAGAGGAGTGATACACTTGTGACAAAGAGTGTAAACACGAGTTGAAAGAAGAGTGAAACACTTGTGAGGTAAACGAAAATAGAATCATACACTCATAGTGAGGATAAAAGAGAAACACCAAATCGCATTCCCTATCCCTAAACATGGTTTGTAATGTTAAATCTCCCGGAAGATGATTCAAAAGGCTCCCGCTCAAATCTGTTTATGATCGGGACCTAACTCTTAGGGACCTAACATTTACAGATTGGAATCAAATATTTCGGGACCTAACAATGGTTGGGGCCTAACAATTGTGACCTTACATTTGGGAGATATAAGGATGTCGGGAAATTTGGTTAACGGAATGATCAACGGTGAAACCATTGTTGTAGTATTTAAAAGGATATGGTTGCTCAGACTATGACTTTATATTTCTTTTCTAATAAAGTGAAACATGAAAACTCCTCCAGACAACAGGAAATATTCCTTCTCTTATTCCAATTGGAAGAAGTGTTACATATAAGTTTGGGTAAAAGTTTGGAGGATACATCAACTAAGGGGGAGAAATGGCGAGTGGCAAAAAAAGGTAAAGCATATGTACACCACACCACACACCATTGTTGTTTAAATATACGGATCATATTGTACGGGAGAGGTGGTAAACCCGAAGGTTAGTTCCTAGTAATCAGAAGAAGTGGATTGGTTCATCACTGTTCTTCGTAAAGGCAAAGCTTTTTTCCTAAATTGGAGTACCATTGGTTTTTATCTACAGATCCTATTGTATGGGAGAGGTGGTAAATGAAGGTGATCTCCTTTAAGCAGTTTCTAACGACTAGGCAATTACTCTTGTATTATATCGTAATAAAGATAAATTATGTGTTTTATTATGTCATTTATGTGTAATTACTCATAAAACCCTAGCTTCTATGTGCTATGTGTGTTATGTACCGTCAGGGTATTTTCTGGGTATTTATCGGATATTTTATTTCATGTTAAAAGCTTTTATATCAAAAGTTATACGACCTGAACTATGTTTTAATAGATGATATTATAAATAAAATAATTGGCCTTATTTTTTTTAGAACAGATTGTACCATCGCGTTATTCTGAACATCTAGATATTTTATAAATTTTCTCGTTTCGTGAAAAATGACTTTTCCGGGCCCCTTTAGGTGTTAAAAACCCCACTAAAATCATATTTTTATTTTTATAAAATCATATGACTTTCAAATATACCATTTTTTTGTATTTTTGAATTATTCACAATTTTTGGGAATTTTTGGCATATATATATTGTATATATTAAATTTTTAAAAATTAAAAATTAATACTAAAAAACTATAAAATTAGGGGCCAATTAATTTTATTAGATGTATAATTAAGGCCTTAATTTTAATTAGGAGTATTATTTTACTTACGATAAATAGCCTAATTTTATTAATTAATTATATTTAAATTATTAAAAATTCTGAAAAATCTGAAAAATCTATGTTTTCCAGGTCAGGTTTTGAATTCGGTTCGTGCAATCAAACCGTGATTTTGATCTGATTTCTGCAACAAATCAAGTCGTTTAAGTACTCAAATCAAAGGTTTTGATCTTTTCTTTCTGTTTCTGATATCAATTTTATGTTTTAATCTGTTATTTTTCAATTTCGATTTCTAGGGTTTATGTTTGAATTGGTACTTTTTGATTCTGGGGTTACCTTTTGAAATTGATTTTATGAAAAGCTTTATATGATTGTTTCTGATTGATTTGCATCAATTAATTTAACGAACGATTGCTTGAAATGATAGTTCGATTTCTAGGGTTTATACTCAATTTTGATTTTATCGTTTTTGAGTTTTAGTGATTTTTGGTTACTGAGATGTTAGGGCTTAGATTGTAGAGGTTCTAAGCTTTGATTTGAGCTACTAAAATCAAAGTTTTATGTATAAACGAGGAAAATCGGGTGTTGGCCGGAGTTTATGTCGGTTTGATCGGAGATTGGGATTCAGGGATGATTCCGGTGATTGAACGATGTGTTTGTGATGTTGAAGTGATTTGCAATCGATTCTAGTCAAGAAACAGACCAAACGACGTCGAAATCCGCTCGCCAGTTTCTGGTCAAAATCCGGCGTGTTCTTCACGACCCGGATTTTGACACGTTTGACCCGTCTGTTTGACCCGTGTTTGATCCAATTTGTTAGAAGTTTCAATTCTGAAAAGTGTTTCGGAATTTTTATTTTATTTTTATTTTTATAAATTATAAAAAAATCAGTTTTATTTATTTTATAAATTGATTAATTAATTAATTTATATTATAAATAATTCCAAAATATTTTCTAAAATTCAAAATTAATTATTTCTTTAATTATTTATTATTTATTTATTATTTAAAAATTATTAATTATTTTGATAATTAATCAAATTATTTTCAATAATTCATAATAAATTCATTTTAATTCCAAAAATTATGGAAAAATTATTTTTAATTTTGATTTTTCCTAAATAATTATTTAAAAATATTTTTGAGGTCAATAATTTCGAATAATTACGTATATTGAATAATAAATTAATTTATTCTTATTTATCGAATAATAATTGAACCGTTTATCCGATTTAAGCGAAACAAAAGCCCTCCGACTCGGAAAAATGATCTATTTTCATTAAAAATAGTTTAAATCATAATTTCTTTTAGAAGCGGGTCGAATTTCGATATTTATCTGTTTATATGTCCTATTACTTATAGAGACGAGTCCCATAAATTTCGAAAATAGGAAACGAGCCAGATATTGTTCAGTAAAGCGAATAGCGGGTCGATTTTGATTCTAAAAATTATTTTAAACCTAGAATGACCATGTGACTTATGTGCTATGTGAATAATGTGCTTAATCAAGTCTTATTTATTGATAGTTATTATACGAGTCAATTATACGCATACGAATAGACGATAAAGGTACGCGAAGTCGGTTTAAAACGCGATTGAGATACGAGTTGACTAAATAAGCCTATTTCTTTGATAGAGACGAAGCCAACAAGGCGGACCGAGCCAAGATTAGGGAATGGTGATTTGCTTGTGATTGATCGCGTGAAAGGCAAGTTTTTCCCTATTCTAAATTTAGAATAGTGAATTGCTTTCAGATTCTTATCGTAGTTATACAGTGATAATTCCTGTTCCCAAACACTGATACACAATTATTCCTTTATTCATATTTTATTTCAGTTCCTGATTTCTCCTCATTCGTTGTATCCTCTATTCATATTCTAATAGTTTATATATATATATATATCCTGATATATTTCGATGTTGGGATACATCAAAGCATACTGATCGTTCCAGTTGCTCATCTGTGGACTGGATGGTGATCAGGTATACACTTGATTCTAAGGACCGGGAATTAACCAGATCCCTGTGTTGGGTCGTAGAGCTTGGGTATCGGAACAGATCTATATATTGAGACATGGATCTGCACTATATCCTAGCTGATCAGCAGGAATTAGGTACGAACTTGTGTCCAGTTTAGTTTATTGATACTCGCCGATAATGGCCTTTGTTCTTTTCTTGCGAGGTTATATCTTTACAGATGTAACGAAATTACCGGTTTATTTAGCTTTAATATAACACTGTTTATATATTATGGACTTGTTGAGAAATTTATGGCTCACCCCCTTTGTTGTTATTCACCTTGTTTGTTTTCAGTTAAGAAAGAGAATGAAACTTATCCGAACTCGCGTGGTAAAGAAGCGTGTCAAGCAGCGAAACCCTCTAATACCAAAAGTGTTACTTCTAATTGAGGAAGAGAGCCTTGAGCTACCTGAGCAAGTGTAGTGTAGATAGTTGTAGTGTAAGTTTGAATAAAATGAATTTAGTTTAAAACATATTTAGACAATGGTTTGTAATAAAGAGAGTTCTATAAGATTTTAAAGTTGGGTTGTAACTTCGGGATATTTACAAAATTTTATGATTATTTTGATAACGTTTTGATTAAAATTTATTCGCGAGTAATATCATTAAAAATATACTAAAAGCGAGGTGTCAGGCTTGCAGTCCGTCGGGATATAAATAAAATGACACGTATCCATTTATTTGGGACACGTGTCTTGCAATTGTTTAGCAGGGAGGGGGAGTCAATTGTTTAACTTTCTCTTCACAGTCTCTCTCGACTTTTTCTCTCTCGAATACTCTCGTCTCCTCTCTCTGTTTCTCTCGCGAATTCTCTCTCTCTATTTCTTTTCTTTCTCTCGTTCTTTCTCTGTTTTTCCTGCGTTCTTCTCCGGCTTTCCCTGTTACTCCGGTCTCGCCGCCGCCGTGCTTTTATTTCGGTAAGCTTGGTGACTCTGTGTTGCTCAGTTGGTATATGCATGTATATATATATTTGTATATATGTGTGTGCCCTGTGTAATTATGTGTGTGTGTAATTGTGTTGTGTGTGTGTGTTGTGATGGCCGTAAGGCCATGTGTGCGGTGGAAGATGGTTGTGCAGTGTGTGCGACTGTGTTCTGTTTTGTTGGGCTTGGTTCTGTTGGTTTGATTTTGGGCCTTGTAGTTTGGGCCTGGTTGTTTGGGCCTTTTTCTGTTGGGCTGAGATTATGCAGTTGGGTTGATTATTATAAATTTGATTATTATTTCTTTTTCTGCAGGAAATTAATTGATTATTATTCATGAAATAAAAACTTTTGTTGCGGGAAATAATATTAATCGGTATAATTTATTTGGGGACCCATATTATATCGGTCGCCAATAAATTGTGCCGCCATTGACGATGAACTTCGGTGAGTCAGCGGTGGACGGTGATGACGATGTTCTGAGTCCTAAATTTTATAAATAAAATAAAATAATTCGAATATCCATTTTTTGTATGTAAATAAATTTGGAATTGTGAAATGGTGTTGCGAATTAAGATTGTGAATTGTTGTGAAATTTGTACGTCGATTGCGATCGACGGGTATTCTTATAAACAAAGAAGTTGCTGCCAAAATTTTCTAAAAATCTATTTATAAACGTATGTATTTATATTATACGTATTACCCCTATTTATGTACGGATTACGTGATTACGTGATTATGTGTATAATAACTATACGAGTCGGGTTATCGGATTGGGTTATTAGGATTTGAGGATATCAAGCATGTCGGTATAACTGAATAGGTTATTCTGTATTTGTAGATCCCAGTCGAGTTCCCTAGGATCGAATTCAGCGTGAAAGCTACTTAGGGTTTGTTAAAGTGTTGCAAGGCAAGTACCCCTGACCTATGGTTTAGTACGTATGAATAGCTAAATGTTTTATTCTCGTAATGGAACATAAACGTTTTAAGTTACTTATCCCCTGTACTTATAAATCACTATTTTCAAATTGTTTAGGGGAAAAGTAACTTCGAAAGGTACCTATCTCGAATGAAATGATTTGCGAACTGGATTTTATATGTGTGCTGGTTAAATAAATGATTTTGAAAATGAGATAGGTACAAGTCTTTTGAAAACTGGATAAAAAGGTCAGATATGGGATACATTGGGGCCAGAATAGGCCTATTGAGGTGGTGTAAGAGACTAATTCGGTTGCGCATAATATAAAACCGATTAGTCCAGCAGGTCAGAGACCTAGCTAGTCTCTGAGTTCCGGAACAGGTAAATGGGATGGCAGTTAGAGTTGTCTGGTGTTGATAGCCTGATCAGCTGTCTTCATATATCCGCTACGTAACTGATTTGGATTTGTGATTCCCGTAAAAGCATAAGTAGTTGATACAACGGTTTTATAAAAGTGATTAGCATGCTAAAATTGAACTCTGGAATTTACACAGCACACTACTATGTTGTTTTGATAAAGCATGCTAGGTAGTGATATCTAGTTATCTCCGATTTTTATTATAAAATGTTGATATCATGATTACAGCTTTGCTCCTATTATTGTTACATTAATGCATTTATTTCGTTATTCATATGTTGGTGCTGCTGAGCGATTATGCTCACCCTTGCAAACTGTTATGTATATCTCGCAGATGCCTAGGAGACCAGTAAGACATACCCGTGTTCCAGCCCCTTCTGGACCCGGCTCCTCTGAGGTAGTTTGTATCAGGCCATGAGGTCTGATGAGTTGCTGAATAAAGTTAGAGTGTATTAGATATTGAATAAATGGGTTTATAATAATGTGAATCTGAACCATACTTGAACCTGGATCAGATCTTGGTTTGGGGTCAAGTTAGTATATTTTAATAATAATCTTGTTATTTATATTATTGGTAATTATGTTTGGTGACGTCAACTCCTGACCCCGGGGTTGAGGCTGTTACAGTTGGTATCAGAGCTATAGGTTCAAGTCCCTGATTCAGGTTAGGGATTGTGTCGAGTAGGTGATAACGTGAGTCTTTAGGTGTGAGTCAGCAACTCATATAGAGGAGCAAACCTTTAGAGTCAGTCAAGGGTTCCGACGGCATTACCCTGACATCTATTAAATGTTTTGATAAAATTGCCTTGACCTGGTTGTGTCTTCCCTGTATATTTATTATGTTGACAGTGGCCTATTACGATTTCGAGTTCTCCATCCCGGGAGAAACCCTCTGACTCGAATAGCTCAGATTCTGAGAGCCCCTGGATATTGTTGCAGAGGGGACCCCTATGCCTCCTCTACCAGTCCCTTCCTTTATGCCGAGAGACATCCCTAGACCTGGTACTCGTCCCCGTTGGGTACGTAAGCCTGTGTCTGCTATTTGGGATTTCCCTCTCGGTTGTGGTCCCAGTTCTTCCATGATGAGACCTCCAGTACCTCCTGTGGCCCCTAGTGGTACTTCTTCACCGATCCCTTACCATGTTCACCGAGCGGTGAATACTTCCTTTATCAGAGATCAGAGTCCGGAGTTGGCTGCTCAGTTTGATCAGATACCTATTGCACCTTTCCGGGGCATTTCTTCCCCTTCCCCTGAGGTGCGGGCTCGTGTGTGAGCATTGACCCAGATGGCTGTAGAGAGGGCTAGATCTGTTGACCGTTTCATTAGCTCAGTGTTCCGAGCTGTGCAGTATCAGGACCTAGTGAACTGGCTAGTGTTTGAGCTAGGTTCCATTGGGGGCAGTGGTAGTGGCTAGACAGGATTGCAATAGAGAGATAAAGAGCTCAGAGTTGCCTTTTAGGAGTTCTGTATTTGTTTACTTTATATATGTACATTATGTTGTGATAGTTTGTAGTAGGCGAGGCTGCTATGACAGCCAATTTTGGTGTGTATTCGGATGGTTTCTTTTTTGTTGGATTTTCAGTTGTACTAGTTGGATTCTGTTGGTTATTGTATTACAGCTGATTTATTCTATTGTTCAGTTTTAATATATTGTGCGTTGCTATTATTGTTGTTATTATTACCGTTGTTTCTGTTGCTGGCATTTTTAGATTATAATCATTCACTCTGGACGGATCCAATAAAACTGGGGATGAGAATATTGTCTTAGTGGCAACGCTTTCCTGATGCATAAATATAAACTACCCGGAGCAATCCATTTTCTTATATATGACTGTTATGTTTCAGGAGATGCCACCAAAGAAAAACTCTCAACCCAATAACGGACCTGCTGGGGATCCTTCCATGAGTGAATTGATGAACTTGTTGCATCATCAGTCTACACAGCTGGTCCAATAGCAACAACAATTCCAACAACAACATCAAAAATTGCAACAACAACAACAGCAGCAACAGCAGCTCATACAGCAACAACAACAGCAAATCCAATAGCAGCAACTATAAATCCAGCAGCAGCATGAGATGAGAGGGGCAAATAAGGGTGTTAGTTTTAAGTCTTTTCAAGCAGTGAAGCCCCCAGAGTTTAAAGGAGAAGTAGATCCTGTCGCTGCCAGGATATGGTTAAAAGAGATGGAAAAGGCGTTTGCGCTCACCAAGGTAAGTGGGGATTTAAAGACGGACTATGCTAGTTATTTTCTAAAGAATGATTCAAATTATTGGTGGGAATCTACGCGAGCCCTAGAAGGAGAAGGTCCAATTCCCTGGGCCAGATTCACAGAGTTGTTTTTGGAAAAATACTTTTCGGACTGTCTCCAGAGTCAAATGGAGATGGAATTTTTGGAATTGAAATAAGGGGATAAGAGTGTTACGGAATATGAAGCGAAGTTTACAGAGTTGGCCCGTATAGCACCGAAATATGTGAGTTCAGAAGCTCAATGAGTGAAGCGGTTTCAACAAGGGTTGAAGCCAGAAATAAGGAGTGGAGTTGTAGCCTTACAACTCAAAACCTATACTTCGGTAGTTCAGGTTGCCCTAGTGATAGAGAGTGATCAGAGGTTGGCTACAAAGGAGCAGGGTGAGAAGAAGAGGAAATTTGAAAGTGGACCTGCTAGGTCAGAATCATGAATAGTGAGTCGGAAGTTCCAGCGTTGGTTTGGAAAGGGTAAGAATAAGAGGTTTAAGAGGCAGAATTTTCCCCAGGCGAAACCCGGTACTACTTCAGTTAACTCTGCCCCGACAAGGATGAGTAAGCCAGTGGTTGATTGTAAGACGTGTGGGAAGAGGCACAGTGGACAGTGCCGAGAGAATATCAATTGTTTTAAGTGTGGACAGAAAGGTCACTATTCCATGGAGTGTAAGTCTGAGATTCAAGGAGTTACTTGCTTTAGTTGCGGCAAAGTGGGACACATAACTAGGAATTGCAAGTCAGTGACCCAAAGTAATGCTGGTAGAAGTGTGTCCCAAGGACCAGCAACCATTACTGCTAGAGCTAGGACTTTTAAGATGACCCAGAAGTCTCCAGTTCATGATTCTGAAGTGGTTGCGGGTACGCTTTCTCTTAATTCCGTACCTGTTAATGTTTTGTTTGATTCGGAAGCGTCCAAATCTTTTATATCTGTGAATTGTGTAACTAAAATGCAATTGATGTTGGAAGACCTAGAAGAACCTTTGACCATAGAAGTGGCTAATAAAGATAAAGTACCCGTAAATCAATTTTGCCCTAGATGTTCCCTAGAGATTTTGGGGTATATGTTCCCTGTTGACTTAATACCTTTCGAGTTGGGAGACTTTGATATTATTTTAGGTATGGATTGGTTGTCTCTATATAAAGCGAATATAGACTGTAAGAAAAAGAGAGTTGTTATGTACACCCCCGATAATAAAAGAATCAGTTACCAAGGACAAAGATAAGATAAAAAGTTCCTTTTAGTAATGCAAGCAATGAGATTGTTGCGGCAAGGATGTGAGGCGCATTTGGCTCATGTGTTGGATATGAAGGAAGAGACTCCTATTTTGGATAAGATTCCCAGAGTAAGAGACTTCCCTGACATTTTCCCAGAAGAATTACCAGGATTGCCACCTGATCGAGAGATTGAGTTCTCCATTGATTTGATACTTGGAGCTGAACCAGTTTCTAAAGCTCCATAACGTATGGCCCCAATGGAAATGAAAGAATTGGCCAAGAAACTTCAGGAATTATTGGATAAGGGAGTCATTCGACCCAGTGTTTCTCCGTGGGGTGCTCCGGTGCTATTTGTGAAGAAAAAGGATAGAAGTATGAGATTGTGTATTGACTAAAGAGAGCTGAACAAGTTGACAATAAAGAATAAGTATCCTTTGCCGCGAATCGACGATTTATTTGATCAACTTAAGGGAGCATGTTACTTCTCAAAGATTGATTTAAGATCTGGCTACCACCAACTGAAGATAAAGCCTGAAGATATCCCCAAGACTGCATTCAGAACAAGGTATGGCCATTACGAGTTTCTAGTGATGTCGTTTGGATTGACGAATGCGCCAGCGGCTTTCATGGATTTGATGAATAGGGTATATAAGGAGTATCTGGATGAGTTTTTTATTGTATTTATTGATGATATCCTCATATATTTGAAGAATCCGGAAGATCACGCAACGCATCTACAGATTGCCCTTCAGAAGTTAAGAGAAAAGTAATTGTATGCAAAGTTATCCAAGTGTGAGTTTTGGCTGACAGAAATACAGTTTCTTGGACATGTAGTGAGTAAGGAAGGTATTAAAGTAGATCCTATAAAGATTGAAGCCGTATCAAAGTGGGAGCAACCGAAGACACCGACGGAAATAAGAAGTTTTCTTGGATTAGCAGGACATTATCGAAGGTTTATGAAAGATTTCTCGAAGATTACATCCCCATTAACCAAGTTGACCAGAAAGAATGAGAAGTTCGTTTGGACGGAAAAGTATGAAGAAAGTTTCCAAGAATTAAAAAAAAAGATTAGTGACGGGTCCAGTGTTAGCATTGCCAGATGAGACGAGAAACTTTGTAATCTATAGTGATGCTTCTTTGAAAGGATTGGGTTGTATGTTAATGCAGCATGACAAAGTGATTGCTTATGCCTCCAGACAGTTAAAACCTCACGAGCAGAAATATCCGGTTCATGACCTTGAGTTGGCAGCTATAGTGTTTGCTTTGAAGTTATGGCATCACTACTTGTATGGAGAGAAATGCGATATTTATACGGATCATAAGAGCCTGAAGTACATATTTACGCAGAAGGATTTGAACATGAGGCATAGAAGGTGGTTATAACTGATTAAGGACTATAATTTTTCGATTAATTATCACCCAGGTAAAGCCAACGTGGTAGCTGATGCCTTGAGTAAAAAACAAAGGTTGAATATAATTAAGATGGCGGAAGAACTAGCACAGGACTTGGAAAGAATGGAGATTGAGGTTTGAGTACCTAGTGGAAGTCAGGAGCAACTATATGCAGTCACTTTCCAGCCGGCATTGATGGAAAAGATCAAACGGTGTCAAGAAGGAGTTATAAAACAAGAGTTGGATACTTTGACAGGAGAAGAGTTGTGTACTCAAAAGGATAATCAAGGTTTGTATAGATTTTCCTCCAGAGTTTGGATTCCTAATGTAACAGAATTGAAGAATGAGGTATTACACGAAGAGCATAACTCTAGGTTTTCTATCCACCCTGGTAGTACTAAGATGTACCAAGACTTGAAGAGAAACTTTTGGTGGCCAGGAATGAAGAAGGACATTGCCAATTGGGTAAGTAAGTGTCATGTATGTCAACGGTGAAAGTAGAGCATCAACGAACGAGTGGATTGTTACAACCGTTGGAGATTCCCCAATGGAAGTGGGAAGAGATTGCTATGGATTTTGCAGTGGGATTGCCAAGGACGAGAGCAAATCACAACACTATTTGGGCGGTCATTGATAGATTGACCAAGTCCGTGCATTTTCTTCCGATCAATGAAAGATATTCGTTGGAAAAGCTAGTTAAGTTATATTTAGATGAGATAGTTACCAAACATGGAGTGCCTGTGTCTATAGTGTCAGATCGAGATCCAAGATTTTATTCCAGGTTCTGGACTAAATTCCAAGAATGCCTAGGAATGAAGTTGAATATGAGCACCGCTTATCATCCTCAGACGAACGGCCAAAGTGAAAAAATGATTCAGACCATAGAGGATATGTTGAGAGTCTGTGTTTTGGATTTTAAGGGAAATTGGGATGAACACCTACCTTTGATTGAGTTCTCGTATAATAACAGTTACCATGCCAGTATCGGGATGCTGCCTTACGAAGCTTTGTATGGACGTACGAGTAGATCACCATTGTATTGGGATGAGGTAGGAGAGAAGAAAGTGTTAGGTCCTGAGTTGGTTCAGCAAACCAAGGATGCCATAGTACTGATTCAGAAAAGGTTAGAAGCATCCCAAGATAGACAGAGAGAGTATGCAGATTTGCATAGGAAAGATATGGACTTCGAGATAGGAGCTCTAGTGTTACTAAAAGTATCACCTTGGAAAGGGTTAGTACGATTTAGTCAGAAGGGTAAACTTAGCCCTAGATTTATAGGACCCTTTGAAGTTTTGAAAAAAGTGGGAAAGGTCGCTTATGAAGTAGCGTTACCACCGCAGTGGCATCACATTCATAATGTGTTCCACGTATCTATGTTGAAGCCCTATATCCCTAGTTTGAATCAAGTCATATAATATGAACCGATTGAGCTTCAGCCAGATTTGTCCTATGTGCAACAACAGATCCAAATCCTAGACCGTGAAGAACGAGTCCTTAGGAATAAGTCGATTCCTATAGTAAAAGTTTTATGGAGAAATCCTCGAGTAGAAGAGTCTACTTGGGAATTAGAGTCAGACATGCTTGATAAATATCCTCATTTGTTTAGCTAAGTCAGATTCTGGAGACAAAATCTTTTTAAGGGGGAAATGATATAACGACTCGTGTATTTTTCTTTTTATTTTAATATTTAAAAGTTTAATAAAGGTTTAAATATTTAAATAAAATATGTGTAATGATTTTGGCAGCAGTTGTTGATTGTTATTTAATTATTATTTGTGATATGTTGGTATGGGGATTAAATTGTGTGATTTACTAGTGAGTTATACGATTTTATTTAACTTGTAAAAGGGATTTTATTGTAGTTTTAATTCCATAAATATTTAGATTATTTCTAAAATTGGTTTTATAATTTTATAATCTCAATAATTATTTTTAGGACTTTATAAAATTGAGAAATCAATATTTCATTAATTAACTATTTTTAAATGATTTTCTGAGTGTATTTAATTGTAAAATCCATATTTAATTATGGAAATTTTCAAAAATTATGAAACTTTTATTTTATTAAGTTCGTATTATTCTGAGAATTTTAAAATTATATTGGAATTTTCGAGATTCGTTTCACCCGCGCGTCGTTTCGTTATTTGTTAAAAAGCGGGTACAAAGTGCACCTTAAAAATTGTTTTAAAATTTCAAAATTTATGTTTTTGTAAACTTCGGGATATTTACAAAATTTTATGATTATTTTGATAACGTTTTGATTAAAATTTATTCGCGAGTTATATCGTTAAAAATATACTAAAAATGAGGTGCCAGGCTTACAGTCCGTTGGGATATAAATAAAACGACACGTATCCATTTATTTGGGACACGTGTCATGCAATTGTTTAGCAGGGAGTGGGAGTCAATTGTTTCACTTTCTCTTCACAGTCTCTCTCGACTTTGTCTCTCTCGAATACTCTCGTCTCCTCTCTCTGTTTCTCTCGCGAATTCTCTCTCTCTCTCTCTATTTCTTTTCTTTCTCTCGTTCTTTCACTGTTTTTCCGCTGTTCTTCTTCGGCTTTCCCTGTTACTCCGGTCTCGCCGCCGCCGTGATTTTGTTCCGGTGAGCTTGGTTAATATGTGTTGCTCAGTTGGTATATGCATGTATATATATATATATATTTGTATATATGTGTGTGCCATGTGTAATTGTGTGTATCTGTAATTATGTTGTGTGTGTGTGTTGTGATGGCCTTGAGGCCGTGTGTGCGGTGGAAGATGGTTGTGCAGTGTGGGCGGCCGTGTTCTGTGTTGTTGGGCTTGGTTCTGTTAGTTTGATTTTGGGCCTTGCAGTTTGGGCCTGGTTGTTTGGGCCTTTTTTTGTTGGGCTGAGATTATGCAGTTGGGTTGATTATTATAAATTTGATTATTATTTCTTTTTCTGCAGGAAATTAATTGATTATTATTCGTGAAATAAAAACTTTCGTTGCGAGAAATAATATTAATCG
This sequence comes from Apium graveolens, assembly GCF_009905375.1. Classification (NCBI taxonomy): domain Eukaryota; kingdom Viridiplantae; phylum Streptophyta; class Magnoliopsida; order Apiales; family Apiaceae; genus Apium; species Apium graveolens. Next base: position 23,341 of record NW_027420613.1, on the reverse strand, counting down.
ATATATTTTATTTGGGGACCCGTATTATATCGGGCGCCAATAAATTGTGCCGCCGTTGACGATGAACTTCGGTGAGTCAACAGTGGACGGTGATGACGATGTTCTGAGTCCTAAATATTATAAATAAAATAAAATAATTCAAATAACCAGTTTCGTATGTAAATAAATTTGGAATTGTGAAATGGTGTTGCGAATTGAGATTGTGAATTGTTGTGAAATTTGTACGTCGATTGCGATCGACGAGTAGTCTTATAAACAAAGGAGTTGCTGCCAAAATTTTCTAAAAATATATTTATAAACGTAGGTATTTATATTATACGTATTACCCCTATTTGTGTACGGATTACGTGATTACGTGATTATGTGTATAATAACTATACGAGTCGGGTTATCGGATTGGGTTATTCGGATTTGAGGATATCAAGCATGTCGGTATAACTGAATAGGTTATTCTGTATTTGTAGATCCCAGTCGAGTTCCCCAGGATCGAATTCAGCGTGAAAGCTACTTAGGGTTTGATAAAGCGTTATAAGGCAAGTACCCCTGACCATTCTTTTATGGTTCAGTACGTATGAATAGCTAAATGTTTTTTTCTCGTAATGGAACAGAAACGTTTTAAGTTACGTATCCCCTGTAGTTATAAATCACTATTTTCAAATTATTTTTGGGAAAAGTAACTTCGAAAGGTACCTATCTCGAATGAAATGATTTGCGAACTGGATTTTATATGTGTGCTGGTTAAATAAATGATTTTGAAAATACGATAGGTATAAGTGTTTTGAAAACTGGATAAAACGGTCAGATATGGGATACATTGGGGCCAGAATAGGCCTATTGAGGTGGCGTAAAAGGCTAATTCAGTTGCGCGCAATATAAAACCGATTAGTCCAGCAGGTCAGAGACCTAGCTAGTCTCTGAGTTCCGGAGCAGGTAAATGGGATGGCAGTTAGATCTGTCTGGTGTAGATAGCCTGATCAGCTGTCTTCATATATCCGCTACGTATCTGATTTGGATGTATGATTCCCGTAAAAGCATAAGTAGTTGATACAGCGGTTTTATAAAAGTGATTAGCATGCTAAAATTGAACTCTGGAATTTACACAGCACACTACTATGTTGTTTTGATAAAGCATGCTAGTTAGTGATATCTAGTTATCTCCGATTTTCATTATAAAATGTTGATATCATGATTACAGCTCTGTTCCTATTATTGTTATATTACTACTTTTATTCCGTTATTCATATGTTGGTGCTGTTGAGCGATTATGCTCACCCTTGCAAACTGTTATGTATATCTCGCAGATGCCTAGGAGACCAGTCAGACATACCCATGTTCCCGCCCCTTCTGGGCCCGGCTCCTCTGAGGTAGTTTGTATCAGGCCATGAGGTTTGATGAGTTGCTGAATAAAGTTAGAGTGTATTAGATATTGAATAAATGGGTTTGTAATAATGTGAATCTGAACCATACTTGAACCTGGATCGGATCTTGGTTTGGGGTCAAGTTAGTATATTTTAATAATAATCTTGTTGTTTATATTATTGGTAATTGTGTTTGGTGACGTCAACTCCTGACCCCGGGGTTGAGGACGTCACATTTTGGTCCCTGAAACAAGAACATTAGGATTAAGATAAGATAGGAAGATCACATAAGATAGGAATAGAAATGTTTAGATAGTTTTAGATTAGGAATTTATAAGTTCTAGAAATGCTGAGTGACCTTATTTTCTTGCTTTGTTATATTATCAGATGGCATCATAAGCATCTTCTGAAAGGACTATTACCAGACCGGTTGCGCCGGTGATACCACCAGTATCAGTTGAGGTTCCAGCCTTGATACCTCCACCAGAGCTACCACATGAGTCAGCATTACCCGCCCCTGAGCAGTTTCCAGACCCTGACATGTTTGATCCTATGAAGTTTTTCGAGCCGTTGATACCACCTCCACTACCTGTAGAGTACCAGTTCATACCTGAGGTTAAGGCAGAGTTTGCACCGGCTGCAGTTTTACCTCATTTGCTTGTATATGCTCCAGTTCCAGAGGTATTTCAGGTGGCTCCGGTCGAGGGGATGAGAGAGCATGATGTGGGATTACAGTTAGGATTACCTCAGCAGGGTGTTCCTGGGATACCTAGGATTCAGTCACAGGAGTTAGTTAGACAGGTCAGAGAGCCGAACATGGTACCGTATCATGAGTATAGTACTATGAGAGAGGATGTGCACTATTGGAGGTCCCAGTGTAGGGAGATTATGGGATTGTTTGATCAGAGGGATTGAGGACCATTAGCCGCACTCCAGCCAGATTATCTGATGAGATAGAGGTTACATTAGACAGTTTATAGTGCTTCGCTTGAGTTGGATGCATTGATATATGATGGGACACATAACTATGCAGAGTTTCATCATGCCACTCGTCTTGCATAGTCATTTATAGAGACTCTTCGACAGGAGCTGAGCCGTATTCCACTAGGATTTTGAGATATGACAGTTGGACCAGGGACGTTGTAGTATATGTGATATATGTGGATAGAGACAGCTATAGTATAGTTAGACTAGATGTGTATGTGTGTATTCAGTTTTGATATGTATCCGCAGCGGTTATGATATACTCTATGTTAGACTTTTGTATCAAGCATTAACACCTAATGCTCGTGTATGTTATATAAAATAAACTATTTTTAAATCTTTCTCTTTCATTTATAAAAATTTTCAGTCTTTATAGCATTTATATTTACTTTACTTCTTTATATATTCTTTCTATATCTTTAAATTCTATTTTATTTTTGGAAAGATAAATGAAATGTTTAAAATGATGTTATTCAGTTTATTTATTTAACATTTTAAACTGTTTAAAATAGTTTGTTTAAAATCCTAAATTGTGTAAAATTTTTGTTTTAATAAAATTTAAATTATTTCTTTACTCATTTTTAACTATTTAAATTTTATGTTTTAATATAAGTCAATTTGTTTCTTTATCCACTATCAACTGTTTAATAAAATTATTAAAAAGAACTGTTTGTTTTATTATCAGAAAAATGGCACAAAAAAGAAAAACCATAACTGAAACCTCAAACAACAACTCTGAGGGACAGAAAATGATAACATGAACCAAATGTTCCATCTGATGCAACAACAGATGATAATGATGCAACAGCAGATGCAGCAACAATAACAAATTCAAAAGCAATTGTTACAACATCCACCCCGTCCTGAACCCCAGATACCACCAGTTGTGCCTTTTGTACCAGTTGTTACCTTTAAGCAGTTTCAGTCAGTTAAGCCTCCAGAATTTGAAGGCACGGCGGATCCTACTAAGGCTAGGGCCTGGTTAAAAGAAATGGAGTAAGCATTCACATTAGTAAAAGTGGAGGAGGACCAAAAGACTGATTTTTCTAGTTATTTCGTGAAAGGAGAAGCAAATTATTGGTGGGAATCCAAGAAAGCTTCAGAAAGTGAAGGCATCGTGACTTAGGATAGGTTCATTGAATTGTTTCTGGAAAAGCATTTTCCCCGCTTTATGAAGAACCAGATGGAAATCAAGTTCTTGGAGCTGAAGCAAGGGAACACGTCGGTGACTGAATATGAGACCAAGTTTACTGAATTGGCTAGATTTGTTCTGGAGCAGGTTGATACTGATGAGAAACAGGCTAAGAGATTCCAACAGGGATTGCAACCATGGATTCATAGCAGAGTGGTAGTATTTGAATTGATGACCTATACAACCGTGGTTCAGAAAGCCATGATCATTGAAGGGAAAAGTGAGATGTCCCAAAAGCAAAAAAGGATAAGGGAATTTTCAGAATCGTTCCAACAAGAAGCCGGGATTTCAGGCCCGAACGAATATGAATTTTAAAATAAAAGGACAAGGCAATCAAAGAATAGGTAATCATTTCCAATCTCCAAACCAGCAAGGAATGGTCAGACCACCATTGCCATAATATAAGACATGTGGTCAGAAACATACGGGCATGTGTAACAAGGCAAAATGTGACATGCTTCAAGTGCAAACAGAAATGGCACTACTGTAATGAATGTCCAGCAGGGAGAATAGAAATTACTTGTTTCCAGTGTGGAAAGAAAGGATATGTTGCTAGGGATTGTAAGGGACCAGCAATGGCAGCTACTGTTCCGAAGGTATTAGCTTTACCTCCACCACCACAGCAGAGTCATCCTAGACGAAGAACTTTTAATATGACTATGAAGGAGGTTGTGCAGATTCGAAGTGTGATTGCAGGTGCGCATTCTGTGAATTCGGTTAATGCAAAAGTATTGATTGATTCTGGAGCTACAAGATATTTTATTTATGAAGAATTTATTGATAAGATATGTTGTGAAATTCAATGGTTGGGCGAGACGTTAATTATAAAATTAGCGAATGACGACCAAGTTCCTGTAAACCGAATATGTCCCGAGTGCGATATTGAGATAGCCAGACATCACTTCTCAGTTGACTTGATACCTTTCAAGTTAGGGGAGTATGATGCTATTCTAGGGATGGATTGGTTAGCCAATAATAATGCTCAGATCGATTGTGTGAATAAGAAAGTGGAATTGCGAACTGCGGAAAATATATTGGTAATATTTAGGGGTGAGAAACAGCGGAAGAAATTCCTTACAATGATGTAGACTAAATGATTTCTACGACAAGGATGTAAAGTTTATCTAGCTTTTGTGTTGGATACTGAAAAGGAAAGCCCAAGGATAGAAGATATTCCAGTTTTGTGTGAATTTCCTGACATTTTTATAGATGAACTTCTAGGATTATCGTCGAATTGAGAAATCGAGTTTGCTATTTGAGGAAACTCCAGATCGAATGGCACCGGTTGAAATGAAAGAGTTAGCGATACAATTACAAGATCTTCTAGATAAATGAATTTTAAGACCCAGTATATGTAACGACCGAGGAATTATGCTTGTATTATATTATAATAATGATAAATTATGTGTATTATTATGTGGTTAAATGTGTTAAGTCGTTAAACCCTAACTGCTATGTGATATGTGTTGGTTGTTTTGATCCAAACGTGTTTTGGATATTTATTGAGCATTTTATCATCAGTTATATATATATATTATATCAAAACCTGTACAGCTAAAAACTATGTTTTGAAAGCCCGTATTTCAAACAAAATCATTGGCCCTATTTTGCCAAAAATGCCCTATCCCATATCGATATTCTGAACCCCTAAATGTTTTACAAATTTACCTTTTTCGCGAAAAACGACTTTTCCGGACCCCTTCGGGTACCAAAAGCCCCACAAAAATCACATTTTTATTTTTATATGATCATGAAATTATCATACATTATTTTTCTTTGCATTTTTGTAATATTCACAATTTTTGGGAATTTTTGACATTTATTTTGTATTTATTGGATATTTAAAAATTCATTATTAATACCCAAAAATTGTAAAAATTGGGGCCAAATATTTTTATTAGAGGTATAATTAGACCCTTAATTTTATTTAGGGGTATTATTTTCATTAGTATAAATACCTGTTTTATTATTAATTATTCATTAATTAATTGTTAAAAATCAGAAAATAAAAAAATTAGAAAGTGGGGGTGAAGAACAACCAGGGAATTAAACTGCAGATTTGAGAGTGATTCTGTTACCCGTTTTGATCATGTGAGTAACCAAAACAAAGCTCTTGATCTCTACTTTCTGTTCATACCATCAATTTCATGTTTTGATGCTTAGATTTTCAATTCATATTTTAGGGTTCATGAACTGAAATTGGGGGTTTTTGATTCTGGGGTTCTGGGTTGATTTTGATGCTTGGTATAGTTTCCTGTACTTGGTTACAATCGATTTATGTTATTTATTTGAACAAACGATTGTTCTAAGTGTTAGTTCTTAGTTTCAAGTTTATACAATTTTATTTAGTTCGTTTTTGATTTTGTATGAATCTGAGATTGTTTTGATTATAGGGGTTTGATTGTAGAACTAATAAGCTTTATTTTGATATATTATTTGTAATTTTTCGTGTAAGAATATGTGAGTTTAGTATTTGGCCGGAAAATTGTTTGATTTGGCCGGAGAAATTGTTCCCGGAGTTATTAGGCGATGTTGTTGGCATGGGTGTGTTTCTCGAGTGATTTTGAATGAAAACCTGCAAAGAATCGATTCAAATGGTTTGTGGTTGTGCCAAATCGAAGCCGCCGGAGTTCGTGACGGAGCTCGCCGGCCCATGCTCTGTTCTTGGTCGGAGAAGACAACCTGTGCAACGGAGACGAAAGAGGACAACGGGGTTGTGTTGCTGTAGTCACATGGAGTCGAACGGGACAAGAACCTTGCAGAAACGATGGCCTGGAAGCTGGGAATTGCTCGTCGGAAAACTCGTCGGAACCGGTCACCATTGCCGGATTCTGGGCAGCCTGGCCGTGTTCTTGAAGACCCGGGTTCGACCCGGTTTCCAACCCGGTTTCGACCCGGGGTTTGATCCAATAAAACCAAAAATCAATTCCAGAATTATGTTTCTGGAATTTTAATTATTTATTTATATTTTATCAAAGTAAAAATTAGTTTTAGTAATTCTAAAAAGTAAATAAAAATTATATTTAAATTCTGAAAAGTATTATTAATAATTTCTGAATTATTTTATTAATTTAGAAATTTGAAATTAGTTATCTATTTAATTATTTATTAGTTATCTAATTAGTTAATAATTAGGTAATTAATTAATAATTAGGTAAACAATTAATAAATAAGGATTAAAAATAATCGAATAATATGAATAATAATTCGTTAATTAGTTAAATATTCCGAGTAACTCGTACCTATTCGAATCATGATTCGTTAAGTTAGAATTATTAATCGAGCGATATTTATTCGAAGAATATCGTACTAATTATTCGTATCGAATAATTAAATATCGATAATTAATTAACAAATTGTATACGTTATAATAATAATAATAACAGTTCGATAGTTATTCGAGAATCGCGAGTAGCTCGTATTTATACGAGTAGTTGCTCGTTGAATTATGATTCGAATAATATTTATTTATTCGATAAGTATCGTATCAGTTATTTGTATCGATTAGTTATTTGTAAATAATCGATCTAATCGAGTAAGTGATAATAATTTGTAAATAATTGTAATAAATAGTAATTAATCCTAATAATTAGGGATTAATTATTTTAAAATACAATAATTATTAGTTAATTATTTAAAATGTAATTAAGGATTATTTAATTATAATTAATTATTAATTAATTAAATCTTGTTTAATTCATAATAATTCAACCGTTAATCCGATTTGAGCGAAACGAAGACCCCTAGACTCAGAAAAATGAAACGAATCCAATAAAAATAATTGTGAGTTATAATTTCCTCCAAAAGAGAATGGTTTGGTGATAATTAATAGTTCGTAGGCCCTAATAGGGGTATAATTTAATCGAATAATCCCGAAAAATTATAATAAAGTCAAATAAGGCTAGTTAATGCAGGTATGAGTCTAGAATCAATTCTAAAAATAATTATAAGTCTAAAAATTGATTATGTGCTTTATGTGCTATGTGCTTTATGTGATTATGTGAACCTATGTGCTATATCAATATATGTGTATATATGCGAATCAGATAGAAACGCATGGGTAGACTGATAAGGTTACGTGATATCAATTCCAGATACACGTATATAGTAAGTTATCTAAACAACTATCTTTCCATGATTGGTTCAGTGTTAGCAAGGCAGAGTAAGCTAGGGACAGAAGGCGGTGAGTTGAATCAGGTTAAGTACGTGCGAGGCAAGTTTTTCCCCTATTCTAAATTCAGAATAGTGAATTATATTCCATTTTACATATCAATTACACTTTGATAATTCTTGTTCATATGCACTGATACATATCTATTGATTCTTGTTTCTATTTCATTTCGATTCTTGATTTCTCCCAATTTATTGAATCCTCTATTTATATTCCAATATTTTTACCCTTGTTACATATATTATGATATATCTTGATGTTGGGATACATCAAAAGCATTCCGATTGTTCCGGATGCTAAACTTTGGACTGGATGGTTACGATACAGGATGGGTTTTACTCAGACCTTTAATTAATAGGCCATAGCTGCCTGAGTACTCCTTATGTTGGTTGGATCTATACAGTTGGGTATAGATTCGCACTGTATCCTGACTGATCAGCGGGTTATAGTGCATATGTTGGTTCTTGTTTCCAGTCTTGTTCATTTGGCACTCGCCAGTATTGGCAAATTATTAGTCTATACAGACTCAGATGGTTGATCAAACCAGCAGCTTATTGGTTCACTTATTTCTCTCTCTTTATACTATCTATATTGTTGCAGGCTTGTTGAGCAATTTTGGCTCATCCTCTTTTATTGTTATTCCTATTGTCTTACAGTTAAGGTAGAGAATGAAACCCATCAGAACCCGCGTAGTCAAGAAGCGAGTCAAGCAGCGGGACCCTCTTATACCAAGGGTGTTCATCCATATCCCTGAAGAGAGCTTTGAGTTATCAGATAAGGTGTAACAGGATAAGTACTATTATGGTTTGAATAAAAGTTGAGTGGTGAGCATGTAGATAGAATAAAGTTTTGTAATAAAGAGAGTTCTTGAGACGGATTGTTTTTATTTGGTTTGTAATAAAGTTAGTATGTGGTTCTTGTTTTCAGATCTTAACCTTAAAAGATCCTGATAGCAGTAGTTCGGGGTAATTATTCTAATTATATTCCGCTTGTGCAAGACTAATGTGTAGTTAATATTAGTAATGCCCCAAATCTATACCCCGGATTTGGAGGGTGTTATGACTATGATGACCTCAAGTCTAAGGATACTTGTACAACTATCACTATGTGAACAACTGCTGACACGTGAGTGAACTCCATCAGTTGTTCAGCTGTGCGAGTCATGTTCAGTGAACTTATTCTAATAAGCACCTACATACTATAGTGTCACCACACAAATGTCTATGAGAACAGACATCCTTCATAATGAAGCAAGCATAGTATGTACCGATCTTTGCGGATTATTAATTACCAGTTAGTAATCCTATGACCAGGAACTATTTAAGTTTAGAGTTATCATCTTTTTAGGTCTCACTATTATGATCTCATCATAATCCATAAAAAGCTTTACTCTAAACTATGGTATATCTTATTTAAACACTTAAATAGATAAAGCCCGTAATAAAACAAAACAAGTCTTTATTAATATCAATGAAATCAAAACAGATTACATAAAAGTTATTCCTAAATCCTAATACATGATTGGACTTAGGACATATTCCTTTCAATCTCCCACTTGTACTAAAGCCAATCACTCTGGTATCTAATACCCATCTTGTCTTTATGACGATCAAAGTGACTTTCATAAAGTAGCTTTGTGAGTGGGTCTGCTATGTTGTTATGTGTGTCAACTCTAATTCAATACAATACAAGAAATGTTACCCGCTCCCACTAACCCTTTTGTAGACGCATGGTTCATCTTCGTTTTTGATAAAATCAAACTCTTTGATTGTCTCATCAAAACGAATGTTCCATCTTTCGAGAAGCTTGCTTTAAACCACATATGGTTCGCAGCAGCTTACACACTAGGTTTTCATTTCTCTTGGAAAGAAAACCATCTGGCTAATTGCCAGATCTCATAGTCGTAGTAAGCAGCATCGCAAGCAAAATCCGAACTGATTTTAACAGGGCTACAGGTAAAAGGTTTCATCAAAGTCAATCCATTGCCTTTGTTTGAATCCTTTTGCCACAAGCCTGGCCTTAAGGTCTCCACCTGGCCATCTGCTATAATCTATCTTTTGTATACCGTATACATAGATTCCATTTGGATTTCATGGCACTATGCCATTTCTCTGAGTCAACACTACTCATAGCCTCATTATAGGTCACAGGGTCGTCATCATCAATGATCGACAACTCATTGTCATTCTCAATGACAAGGCCATATACCTCTCAGGTTGGCGAGACACTCTCCCTGATCTATGAATGGGCTGTTCCACAAAAGGTTGTTCAGTCAGAACAGGTGTTTCCACTTGATCCGTAGTAGTTTGTGCTTCTTGAACTTCATCAAGTTCAATTTTGCTCCCACTGTTTCCTTCAAGGATAAACTCCTTTTCCAAGAAGGTAGCATGTCTGGAGACAAACACCCGATGATCGGTGTAAAAGTAATACCCTAAAGTCTCTTTAGGATATCCCACAAAACTACATTTTACGGATCGATATTCCAGCTTATCTGGGTCAACTTACTTGACATAAGCTGGACATCCCCAAATCTTAACGTGTTTAAGACTCGGTTTCCTTTCTTTCCATATCTCATACGAGTTTGAGGAACAGATTTGGAAGGCACCTTATTCAGTAAATATGCTGAGGTTTCCAATGCATAACCCCATAGGAATACTGGAAGATTTGCATAGCTCATCATGGACCGAACTATGTCTAACAAAGTTCGATTTCTCCTTTCAGATACCAATCTGGAGGTCCACTGGGAGACTATACCATTTACTTTGAGATAATCTAGAAACTCTCCATTAAGTATTCACCACCTCGATCTATCGAAGTTATAATACTATGTTTGGTTGTTTCTCCACTTCATACTTATACTCTTTGAACTTTTCAAAGGCTCAGACTTGTGTTTCATCAAACACATATCCGAATCTAGATCTATCATCTATGAAAGTAATGAAGTATGAAAATCCACCCATGGCTTGCGTAGACATTGGTCCACATACATCTGTGTGTACCATTCCTAGCAAATTTGCAGCCCTCTCCATGTCTACTAAATGGAGACTGCAGTGCCACTATAAAGTGAGATTTTCATCATCCCTTTTCTTTTATTAGTTTGTTCAATCTGAAGTAAATTATGTCACATTATACAGACCATTATTTAAAGCACCACGTCCATAAAGAATATTATCTCTAAGAATAGAACATTCATTATTCTCAATAATAAATGAAAATCCAGCCAAGTCTAACATGGGAATAATATTCCTCACAATCGAGGGAACAAAATAACAATTATTTAAAACAATAGTCTTGCCCGTAGGCATATGTAAATGAAATGATTCTACATCTTCAGCAGCAACTCTTGCTCCATTTCCCATCAGTAGAATCACCTCCTCTTCCTCAAGAGTCCTACTTCTCCTTGGTCCCTGCAACAAATTGCAGATATGAGAACCACAGGCGGTATCTAATACCCAAGTAGAAATGACATATTCACTTCTATCATGAACATACCTGAATCAGAAGCGGTAGTCTCACTACCCTTCTTCTTCTTCAATTCTGCAAGGTAAACCTTGCAGTTCCTCTTCCAGTGCCCCACCTTGTTACAGTGAAAGCAAACAACTTTGCTCTTGGGGTCTTCAGCTTTTGGTGGAACCGGTTTTCTCACCTACTTTCTTCTTCTTGGAAGAGTTCCTCTTCCTTTTCTTAGGATTGGAACCTTCACCAATTAGAAGAACAGAACTCTTCTTAGGGGGAAAATTCGATTCCGCAGTCTTCAACATGTTGTGGAGTTCAGGCAGGCTGACATCCAACTTATTCATGTGAAAGTTCACAACAAACTGCGAGAACGAACTCGGAAGCGATTGCAAGACCAAGTCTTGGCTCAGCTCCCCATCCATGGCAAAACCAAGTTGTCCAAGACGTTCAATCAAATTGATCATCTTAAGTACATGGTCATTCACAGATGATCCCTCAGACATCCTACAACCGAACAACTCCTTCGATATCTCATATCGAGCTGTCCTCCCCCCACATCATACAACTCTTGTAGATGCATGAGGATAGTGTGAGCATCCATATGCTCATGTTGCTTCTGTAGCTCAATGTTCATGGAAGCTAGCATGATGCATTGAGCAACATTTGCATCATCTATCCACTTACGATACACAACATGTTCATCATTATGTGCATCACTAGCAGGTTCAGTAGGCTTAGGTGAGTCAATCACGTATTCCAGCTTCTCAATCCTGAGAACAATTCTCAAGTTTCGAAGCCAGTCAGCATAATTAGGACCAGTCAATTTGTGAGCATCTAGTATGCTCCTGAGTGATAGTGCAGAAGACATAACGTACAAAGTAAATCTGTAAATGATAAACACATAACAACACTTAGCAAATATTCGATTTCATTTTAAAACACTATATGAATCGGGTCTTTATTCATAAGTGGCTCCCACTAGTTTATCTAATTTATTCAACCCCCTACGTGAAAAATTAAGCATTCATAATGCTAGTGGGAATAGGGATCCTACATTCCATTACACCCCCGGCTGTAGCACGAACCCCATGTAATGTTCAATAGGCAGACAACTCTTGTCAATTACATCTCATGTTATTCCCTAATCAAACTTTAGCCTCTTGAATAATTGAGTCTCGGCTGTAGCACGACAAACTCAATATTCTAAGTCAAGTCTAACCCAACATTCCGTACAGTTGAATCAGTCCCCAAAGGCCCACGGCTGTGCACGTACCGACCTTTAGATTCTTATTCAATGTACACATCTCTATGTAATAGACAAGTATTTCTTATTTCGAAATCAAAGCCCTCGGCTGTAGCACGAACCGACAATGATTCAAAAATAAGAACTACTTTTCTATCATGTTGGAAGGCTATGACCGACACAAGCCCGTTGTATCATTGGCCAATTACTACTTGATATTATTTAATTTTAGAGGGATTATATTACGTTACAATCATAATCATATTATAAAGAATTCTTCCTTTTAAATTAAATATTTCAAATCAATAATCAATAATCAGATGATTCCCAGATCGGGTGGAGCATTGTCAAGAGGCGTCACTTAATAACCCTTTCTTACAGATAGAAATCTGTTGTTGACAGAATCATCCTTTCTCTCATATCGAAAATTCATATTCAATTACGTGTTTCATAAACACACAAGAATCTCATGATTGTATTCATAATATTATTATTAAGGTTATGAAACAATTTCACTATACTAGGTTGTCTAACAAACGCCTTATGTTCATTTAAGTTCACCTAAATCTATCATCGCATGATAAACTAAGCATATATCACATATATAACATGAATAAACATCAAGGTAGGCATGTTATATCATCTAGCACATTAGTCTAAGCATTATACATCTCTATGTATCACATGAAGCATTTAAAAGCAATTAAAACAGTCAAAACAGCTTTAAAACACTTCATGGAAATATAAACAGTTCAAAACTTTTATATAAACTAAAATTGATCACTCCATTAGATCCGTCTCGGAAAAACGAATCCAACGGTATATTGCACGCCTAAAACGGAGTTACGAAACTCCCAGAAAATCAATTTTAAAATCAACAGACGGGCTGTAACGCATTACAGGAACGCGTTACAAGCCCTGTAACGCATTCCGGTGATGCGTTACACCCCTTTTAAGCCATTAAAGGGTGTAACGCATTCCGTGAATGCTCCACAGGTGTGTAACGCATTCATGGAATGCGTTACACCCCTATATTATTTTTTTTTCTGCACCAGCCGCCGTCTTTTTCCTCCTCTCGAACAGCGTGCATGACAGACATCTGACTTCTCTTTACCCGTGCAAACAACACAGACAACAGCATAACAGATGTACAAATATATACTAACATGCAATTTATATATATATATATGATTATTTAATTACGAATTTAATTGAAATAACTTCAAAAATTCATAATAAAAAATCTATACATCATAAAATTATGAAAAAAATACCCAGACGATCTACAACACTTGTAGAACCCAGATCAACAATCAAAATTATTCCGAGAAACGATTTCTCATCAGACAAAATTAATCCATAATATAACTTGTAAAAATCATAATTAATTCATACAAGCACATAAAATTCTGAAATTTTTACCACATATCTATATGCATACAACCTACGCTCTGATACCATTGTTGGATTTTTAAAGCAGCGGGGGCATGGCAAAACACTTTTACACATACAAAATCCAAATAAAAGCATATAAATCGTGAATAAAAATTCGAGGGATCGAATCTAACCTTTTAAAATAATTCGGAGACAACGATCAGAGATCCTTAGCAATTGCTCCTCAAGTGTGAAGCACTCCACCGGTATCCACCAAGAAAACGATGTTAAGGAGGAGGAAGGAGGTGGAGAGAATTGGGTTTTACAAACTTTTTGGGTTTTCGGGTTCGATGTTGGTTAGAATAAAATTAGGGTCTATAATAGTGTATTTATAGGCAAAATTTTCAGCTAAAATTTTCCCATAAATATTATTATTATTATCCCATTTATTATTCTCATTAATAATTAAAACACCTTTTAATCATTAATCCTTTTTCTAAACACTTTAGAAATAATTCTCTCTCTTGATTTAATTTCCAAAAATTAAATCCTTTAATTAATAATATTAAGAACTTTTCTTAATTATTTTATAATCAATTAAATCTCATTTAATCAATTATTAAATTTGCCAATTAATTATTTATTTCACAAATAAATATTTAGCCATTATTAATTAATTCCTCCACCATTAAATTATTCTCTTTTTTATGGTGTGACCCTGTAGGTTCAATATTAAGCCGATAGTAGAAATAAATAATAATAAAACTATTTTATCATTATTTATATAAATTCTCTAATTTATTAAATATAATTAATTAATTAATCACATTTATTCTACATCGTGAGGGATACTTCTCAGCATATCACGACTATCCGGATAATATGAATTCACTGCTTAGAATACCAAGAACCTATTCAGTGAATAGTTACCGTACAATAAACTCCTTCTACCCTACAATGTCCCGATTAAATACAAGGCATGGATCTCGTGTCAAGCCTATCTAATTCAATCACTTTGCTTACCATTTACTATGCGTAGTTCAATGCAAATTAGAAACTCCTTTCTAATTTCATTTACTCTGGCCAGAGATTCCTGAACTAGCATAAGTGGATCAGCCTTGAACATTCACTTCCTTCACTGGAAGGGGTAGATCCTTTATTGATCATACACTATCTTCGTGTACAAATTCCTATACCCAGAAGAGCCCTAATAATTGTCCCTGGAGACTAAGAACTAAACCAAAGCATAGTTCAGTGTACACAAGATGACTATGATGACCTCAAGTCTAAGGATACTTGTACAACTATCACTATGTGAACAACTGCTGACACGTGAGTGAACTCCATCAGTTGTTCAGCTGTGCGAGTCATGTTCAGTGAACTTATTCCATAATAAGCACCTACATACTAGCTATAGTGTCACCACACAAATGTCTATGAGAACAGACATCCTTCATAATGAAGCAAGCATAGTATGTACCGATCTTTGCGGATTATTAATTACCAGTTAGTAATCCTATGACCAGGAACTATTTAAGTTTAGAGTTATCATCTTTTTAGGTGTCACTATTATGATCTCATCATAATCCATAAAAAGCTTTACTCTAAACTATGGTATATCTTATTTAAACACTTAAATAGATAAAGCCCGTAATAAAAGCAAAACAAGTCTTTATTAATATCAACGAAATCAAAACAGATTACATAAAAGTTATTCCTAAATCCTAATACATGATTGGACTTAGGACATATTCCTTTCATATCCAACCTTAATAATCATGAAATGTATCTTCTCTTAAATATTATTAAGGAATATATCATGGGAACAATGTATTTCAAGCACAAATAATTCGAATTTATAGACTTTTAAACATGAAAACATGATTTCGAGAAGAGTAGCATACACAACATGTTTGATCATCATGTTAACATCTTAAAACTAGCATGCATGGCTAAACATGATTATATAGTGAAATTTCAGTAGCATGCAAAGGTTTTTAAGGCATGGTTTCTCCATAAAACACTTGGTTAAAACATATATGAAATGTATCTCATAGAGAGCTCTTAAAGTCACAAGAATCAAGAGTTTCTCTTTGGAGATCACACAAAAGTTACACATGCAACCATGAAACCTCATCATCCAATCATAAAACTCTTGGGAAGTATATAAAATAAATGTAGGTAGGAGAATTACACTAGGGGATAAGAAATGGGATGGAAAAATGATGGAAGGGAGTGAGGAGGGGGCTTCGACCGAGAGCAAAGAGAGGGAGGGGGAAGAGAGAAAAAAATAGATGAGTTGGAGTGAAGTGAATGTGGTTGAGTGTGAGTTTTATTGAGGTTAAATCATTATACTTATGCAAATTGGTGATTGGAGTGTGCTTTTACCACTATCTCCGTTATCTTATTGAAAGTAAAAATGCATGCAAGGGTGTTTTGGTAAAGTGGCCTTGGTAGAAGTGGTTAGTGGGGTGTTTATTGACTCTAGTGCCCTTGAGTTGAATTAGAAGTGATTTGCATCCATGGGCAAAAGAGTAAAATGCAAATTAAATAAACAATTAGTTGTACCATAAAATAACTTGGATTTTTAAAAAATTTATGAGATCAATTTTGAAATTTATGAATGAAATAATTTTTAAAAGAAAATTTTCCAAGGTATAGAATATTCCTTATAAATAAAAATAAAGGGAAATAATAAAACTCTTGCTTTGAAAAATTTATAATCTACATAAAGCAACTTATAACGCAGCAAATTTCATTCACACAAACGTACAATCACTACATATATTTATAATCGGCTCTAATATTATACAAAGTTCACAAATAATATTACACCAAATGCCGGTCGTAACATCCTCTCCCCCTTAAAGGATTATGTCCCCAGAATCTAAGAAAAAGATGAGGATACCGGGAACGCATATCAGACTCTAACTCCCAGGTTGATTCTTCGACCTTGGGGTTCCTCTAAAGTACTTTCACTAACTTTACCGACTTATTCCTAAGACTCTTTACTTGCCAGTCGAGTAATTTGACAGGTTGCTCCATAAATGACAGGTCTGCCTGAATTTCTACAGGTTCATATTCTATCACATGGTTGGCATCAGGATTGTACTTCTTAAGCAATGACACATGGAACACATTATGCACATGCTGATACTGAGGTGGTAATGCTAACTCGTAGGCCACTTTCCTCACTTGACTCAAAATTTCAAAAGGACCTATATATCTAGGTGCTAACTTCCCTTTCTTGCCAAATCTAGACAACCCTTTCCTTGGTGACACCTTCAGCAAAATGGCTTCGCCTACTTGGAATCTAACATCCTTACGCGCTGGATCCGCATACTTTCGCTGTTTATCTTGAGCAGCAAGTAACCTTTTCTGAATTAATTTGACTGTCTCATGCAACTGTTGTACCAATTCTGAGCCTAGAATCTTTCCTTCTCCTACTTCATGCAAAATTGATTGCACAACTTCATGCAAAATTGATTGCACAACTGCGCAACATGTCTTCGATTGTTTGAATTGTCCTTTCGCTCTGACCATCAGTCTGCGGGTGATACGCCATACTCATGTTCAACTTCGTGCCAAGACTCTCTTGAAATTACTTCCAGAATCTCAAGTTAAATCAGGGATCTCTATTTGAAACTATTGATACGGGTACTCCATGTCTTAGTATGATTTCACGCATATACAGATGAACCAATCTGTCCAATGACGACTTCTCATTAATTGGAAGAAAATGCGCCGACTTTGTAAGGCGATCAACTATAACCCATATTGCGTAATGTCCGAATTTCGTTCGCGGTAGTCCCACTATAAAGTCCATAGCAATATTTTCCCATTTCCATTCTGGAATCTTTAGGGGCTGAATTAATCCGCTTGGTTTTGATGTTCTGCCTTCACTTCCTGACAAGTATAACACTTCGCAACCCATTCTGCCACTTCTCGCTTCATATTTGGCCACCAAAAGTTCTGCTTCAAGTCTCGATACATCTTGGTGCTTCCCGGATGGATTGAAAATCATGAATTGTGGGCTTCTTGCAAAATCTCATTCTTCAATTCAGGTACACGAGGAATCCAAATTCTTGAGGAAAACCTTTGGATACCTTGCTCATCCTTTTGAGTACCAATATCTTCTCCAGTTAGCTGATTTTTCTCTTTCTTCATCACTTCTTCCTGGCATTTCCTTATCTTTTCCAATAACGTTGGCTGAAAAGTCATTGCACGACAAACTTCTTCAACTATTCCACAATCACAAAGTTCCAATTCAAATCTCTTAATCTCTTCAGATAATTCCTTTGGTGTTAATATCATATTCAATCTTTCCTTCCTACTCAAAGCATTAGCTACCACGTTCGCCTTTCCAGGATGATAATTTATCGAACAATCATAGTCCTTAATCAATTCCAACCACCTCCTTTGCCTCATATTGAGCTCCTTCTGAGTGAAAATATACTTTAAACTCTTGTGATCCATGTAGATCTCACACTTTTCTCCGTAGAGGTAATGTCTCCAAATCTTAAGTACGAATACTATAGCGGCTAGTTCAAGTCATGCGTAGGGTACTTCAATTCATACGGTTTTAACTGTCTTGACGCATACACGATCACCTTATTGTGTTGCATTAGCACACAACCCAATCCTTTATGTGAAGCATCACTGAAAATCACACAGTTTCCTTGGTCATCTGGTAGTACTAACACCGGAGCTGTTACCAATCTCTGCTTCAACTCTTGAAAGTTATCCTCACATTCTGCATTCCATTCGAACTTCTAATTCTTCCTGGTTGACTTAGTCAATGGCGTGGCAATTTTCGAAAAATCCTTGACAAATCTTCTATAATACCCTACCAATCCTAGAAAACTTCACACTTCCGTAGGTGTCTTTGGCCTCTCCCAACTCATAATCGCCTCAATCTTGGCCGGATCTACTTTAACTCCTTCATCTCCAATGACGTGTCCCAAAAATTGAACTTCCTTTAACCAAAACTCACATTTAGAAACTTGGCATACAACTTCTCTTGTTAGAGTATCTCCAATGCTATCCATAGATGCTGCTTATGTTCTTCTTCCGACTTTGAATAAATAAGGATGTCATCAATGAACACCACTATGAACTTATCCAAATACTTTTTAAATACCCGATTCATCAGATCCATAAATGCTGCCAGGGCGTTAATCAATCCGAAAGGCATTACTAAGAATTCATAATGTCCGTATCTGGTCCTGAATGCTGTATTTGGAATATCTTCTTCTTTGATCTTTAATTGAGGGTATCCTGATCTCATGTCAATCTTTGAAAACACTTTGCTCCGTTCAGCTGATCAAATAGGTCATCTATTCTTGGTAGTGGGTAACGGTTCTTAATCGTCACCTTATTCAACTCCCGATAATCTATACATAACCGCATACTTCCATCTTTCTTCTTTACAAACAAACAGGTGCTCCCCATGGTGACGTACTTGGCCGTATCACTCCCTTGTCCAATAATTCTTGTAGCTGACTCGCCAACTCTTTCATTTCTGCTGGTGTCATCCTATATATGGCCTTCAATACTGCTTCTGTGCCCGGAGCAAGGTTGATCTCGAACTCGATTTGTCGATCTGGTGGTAAGCCTGATAGTTCATCTGGAAACACATCTGGGAATTCGTTGACTACGGGAATATCTCCTATGCTGGGGTTGTCCTTTTCTGAATCCACTACATAAGCTAGGAACGACTCGCAACCTATTCTAAGTAACTTCTTAGCCTGAACAATTGTAAGAAATAGTTGCTCTTGCCTCTGTCCCTTAAATACTACTTTCTCTCCACTCTTCATCTTTGAATACACCTTCTTGGACTCACAATTAATCTGGGCGTTATTCTTCCCTAACCAATCTATGCCTAAAATTATATCAAATTCTCCCAACTTGAAGAGTATCAAGTCGGTTGAAAATTTATACCCCGAAATATCAATCTCACACTTCAAACAGAGTTGACTCACAGGAATCTTCTCTTGGTTTGCAATTACCCCATTTACTACCTCGTTCATAACCATTTTATCACATTGAAGTTTATCAACAAAAGTTTCTGATATGAAAGATCTCGTCGCTCCCGAATCAATCAATACTTTAGCTTCGACATTATTTAGTAAAAGTGTACCTGTTATCACCTCAGAATTCTAACAGCGTCCTTTATTTTTAAATCAAATGTCCTTGCTGTTGCTTGCGGAGTTATTGCAGTGGTGGAGGTAAGGCCAATACCTCAGCTGGCACGCTTGCACTGGTACTTGCCACGTTCATCAGAGCTTTGACTGGTCCGGTTGACTTGCACTCCCTAGCTATGTGTCAAGTCTTTCCACACTTGTATCATGTAACTCCCGGCTTCAGCATCTTACACTCGTTTGCCAAATGTCCCTTCTGGTTGCACCTATAGCATGTCATGCTCAGCTTATTACACACTCCGGGGTGCCTTCTTCCACAATGCTTGCATTCTGGTCTCTGAAATCTGTTTTCTCCAACTTGTCCTTGGCTTTCCTGGTTGTTCCCCTTGGATTCTTGTCTTTTGCTCAAATTTCCCTTCTTTGAAAATTTCCGCCTTTATGGAATCCAATCTTCTTCATATTCCTGTCTTGTGAATTTCATGCTTCAGACTTTTCTCCATAGAATGGAACCTTTCTCTTCTTGTTATCCCTTTCCTTCCTTGACTGCATCCCATTACTCTCAATCAGAGCAGCCTTCTGCACTACGCATACATATATCAAGCTTAAACATAGCCACCCTATCTCTGATCCAAGACTCTAATCCTTGTTGAAATCTCTTTGCTTTTTCCTCCTCACCGCTGGTATACTTTGTCACAAACCTTGACAATTTTGAACTTCTTCTCATACTCCAGTACAGACATACTCCCTTGCTTCAATTCAAGAAATTTAAGCTCCATCTGATTCTGCATGTACTTAGGTTAATACTTTTCCAGAAATAACTTCTTAAATCTTTCCCAAGAAACTTGCTGATTTGCTTCCATAGCTTTTACTGAATCCCACCAATAGATGACTTTGCCCTTCAGGAAGTAAGTAGCATATGGTGTCTTCTGATCGTCTCCTAACTGTACCAATTCAAAAGCTCTTTCCATTTCCTTAATCCATGTGTTTGCTATTATTGGATCAGTGGTATCATGAAATGCAGGTGGATTCACATTCTGAAAAGCCTTGAAAGTAACAACTTGTCGAGGTGGTACGGGTGGATTAGGTGGTTGGTGTGGTTCACGGTTATCTTGGTTTTCAAATTGTTGTTGAAGAGTTGTTGTTGAGCTATAGCGTTTGTTTGCTGTTGTAAGGTTTCCAATAATCGAAGAATATTTGGATCTTGGTAGATGTGGTTGTTGGGTTCTTCTTTTTGGGTGGCATGATCCTGAAATAAGAGTTACGTCAAAACTGGTATGAATATAAAAAATTCAGGGTGTCGCATGACATTCTTATTCACATATGAGGTCAAGTTTCAAATTAAACAAATAGGGTGATGCATATAAAGGCATAAAATAAACAATTGAAAGCAAACGGAACGATAGTGCATTGAAATTTAAGGTCACAATACATCAAGATTAGAATAAGGTCTGAATTTAGGAATAACATGCTTATTTAAAGGAACAACACGGAGTTCTACATAATCCGATAATACAACAACATGAAAGGTAGATAATGGAAAGAACTATGGCTCCACTCCATCAGAATGGGGTTTGGTAGTCTTCTCTTCTCGAAGCGTCTTCACAATACTCTGGAGCTCATCCGCCACCATCTGGATGATATACTGGCTGGTACGGTCTCGGTGCGATGGCATCTCCTCAAGCTTAGTGTTGACGTACTGAACCAAAGTCTCAAGTCTCGCAGTCATCTGCTCCTTAGGCTTCCCTTCATAGTTTCGGCTGTCCGGATACACGTTCTTCAATCAGTCTATCAGGTCGTACTTGCCCTGAAGCATGTCAAACTCGCGCCTCAACTAAGCATACACGGAGAAAGCAATAGTGTCGTCCGACCCAGAGGATGACGAGGAGTGCGCCCTTTGCTGAGAAACCATACATAGATATATAAGAGGAGTATTAATAATAAATTTACTTAACCTACTCTCTCGCATGATATCTATAACTTATACATATATCCTATAACCTATTTGTGCTATCCAGGGACTCTAAACCGTAGCTCTGATACCAAAACCTGTCACACCCCCAACATAACAATACATAATATAAAACTATTACATTAGATAAAAGAAATTAAATACAACCGAATCCAAGATCTTACAGTTTAGGGTTTGGAACAGCCCAACACTATTAACTACTATACTGGTTTTAATATCGAGTCCTCACGCAAAACTATCTCTTATTCTACCTGAGCTCGAACATACGCATCGACATCACAAGTCTTACGTGCGGTCTGCTTGAATCTAACCATATCTGCTAGCTGTAATATCAGGGTGAAAGCAAGTAGTGAGCCAAATGCTCAACAAGTGCTAAACAATACGGTACAAAACATAAATCGAGATATATTTAAAAGAATAAGAATGTGAAGATAGAGTTAATAATAAAAAGAGATGAACTTTTGGGTGATGGCATCATTTATTTATATCAAAACATTTCCAAAATCATTTCTTACTCAAAAACCATTTTATGACGCTACGAATTACAACCGGTGATCAGCCGCGAAGTAATCCCGAACCGCGGCGGGTTCTAAAATATTAATGGGATCCCTAGGAAACTTTTAAGCCTACAATTTAAGTGTGGAAAGGACTTGCGTCTCAGTCCAGATCTACCATTTAAAGAAAACATTTATCTCCCTTTGTACTGAAAATCCAAATTTTTAATCATTTCAAAAATTGATGCCGGTTGGTAATCAATTTCTTAAATAGTAAACATCTTTATCAAAGGATTATAGATCAACTTTGAAACACTGGAAATGTTCACTAAATCTCAGGGCCATGATCCACTAGAATTTACTCTTTCATGGTAATTGAAAGGTTTCTATTTACAAGGACTTTGACAAGGAGATTTAGCAAGGCTATCGGATAATATGAAAGAACAAAGCCTTATTAGGCTTAAATGGGTTCCAGATAAGGTATATGTATTAATGTACAAAGAAGATGAGCATTAATTCAAAGTATAACAGGGTATCATGTGTTAGGGTAAGAATAGGGTTATCAAACAATCATGAATGACTTTAGGGAATAACTGGATTTTAGGTATCAAGATAAAGTTTCTATCGAGGTTATTACAAGAGTTGAATCAAAGTATCAGGGTGTAATATCAAGATTTCTCATGAATAAATAACATATTAATCAAAAGGATCAATAAAGCATTATAACAATTTTCTACTTTATCATGGCATCACCATTACTTTGGTATACTAGCATGGTATGACTTTTGATCTACTTGCAATAAATACTTGAGGGTTCATGGCATTTCTATATAATACGAAGATAGATTTGAGAATCACTTGGTTCAGGTATGATAGATAATCAGGATACTCGCATCATATTTTATAGTAACTATTATCACACATTTGCAGTGTCCTAAAAGCAGGTGAATCCTTGCCTTG